>NC_056741.1:1437057361-1437112361 GCF_019279795.1 Protopterus annectens
TCAAGGTCAGGGTCATACCGGCCTGGGCTACATGCTCAGAGAGCTCCTCTATGTCTCTTTTCATGTAGTCCAGAGAGGTACGTCTCAGGTCATTCACACCAGCATGGACAATGACTGAGTCATATTTGTACTTGCCTTGGAGTGACCTGAGTGCTTGTGTTATGTGGCGGATCCTAGCGCCCGACAGGCAGCTCACCATGACCTTCTCCTTGTTCAGCCTGGTGAGCGGAACGTCAGTGTGCCTGATGATAGAGTCACCTATTACAAGTGTATCAGGTGTATTGTTTAGCCTTAAGGGCTGTGACTGTTCGGCACAATAGCTTTGTGAGCTATGTGTTGCACGTGTTTTGTTTTGGGGAAGCGGTTGCTTGGGTGTCTGCTTTGGAGGTCTCTGCTGCTTAGGAAGATTTTTATTTAGAGCCTCCGAGTATGTTTTTGTGTGTTTATGTGTTTGGTTTGCTGTCGTGGTAGGTCTATGTGAGACTGGAATTGTAGTGAGCGTGGTTTCCTTCTCCACCTGACTGGTTTCGCCAGTACTGAGTTGAGAGAGCTTGGCCTCCAGTATGGCTATATGGTTGCATCTCTCACATGTGTTGGAATTTGTTGAGAGGAGGAGAGGGTTGTCTGTGTACATGAGGCAGTTGTAACATTGCCTCAAGATTCCCAGATTCACCAGCTGGACCGGAGAGGAGGTTGACAACTGACCTTTGGACATGCTAGAATAGTATTGGGAATTCCTTTATAATTGAAAAAAAAGGGCCAATGGGGAACGAGGTACTCAAGGGGAGTTTGTGAGGGTGTAGTGCTTTTAATATTTTAGTGCTGACTTATATAATTGCTTTAGTGAGCAAGTGCCAGGTAACTTAAATGCAATGTGTTACAGGTAATTTAAATGCAAAAACGACAAACAGTAACTTTCTTTCAAGTGAAACAAGGAAATAAGTACAGTAAGCAATGCAGATATCACTAGGGATCCACAGAAGCGCTGAAAAGTCGCGTTTTAGGTGGAATTAGCGTTTCAGGGAAATAACAAGCAAACAAACAAGCAGCATACAAATAAAGCTAGATTCAGCAGGCCTGGATCTAGTCTATGCTACAGCAAACAAGGTGTACCATTTTCAGTAAGAAACAGTTCAAATACGAAGGCACTATAAGCCTTTAACCAGAAATTCCCAGCTCAGAAGGGCAGAGTCCAGCCTCTCCTCCCACAAGAGTGCAGACCACAAACCTTCTTAATGTAAAATAACTGGCCTGAAGCCCAAGTGCTTAAACCAGAACTAATACACTTTTAGAATAACAGACACTGAGCCCTCAATCAGCAGTTCACAACTTAGAAGGATGTAAGCTACCTGTTCTGCCACCACAGTGCAGGCCACAAACCTTCCTAATGTAAAACAACTGGTCTGAAGCCCAAGTGCTTAATCCAAAAGACTTAGAATGATAGCTACACTTTAATCAAGTTACTACCAAGCAGTAATAAATACAATTGAATACTTTAAAGAATGCCTGGATGTTGAACTGTGTTTCTGTACAGTAATTCTGTATTGCTTATTTGTTGTTTTGCGGCTTATTTTGGAGGAGACCTGGATTGTTGGCTTGTAAATGTAATCAATTCCAGTACATTTCATAAGTGTGCACCAACACTGATTCACTTGTTTTGAGACATTTTTCCCTTGTTCATGTTTATGTGAGCACTGAGTTGGTATATATTGGTTGAGTGGGCGGGGGGCAATCCCCCCCCCCCCCCCGCAGAAGCACTGCTTGCATATTGTTTTCATTAGTTTGACATTTTTATTATTAGTAGAGGTAACAGGTAGTATGTTTTGGCATTCAGGTGATTTTCATTGACATTTATGTTTTTTGTTTGGTTGTAGATACACACACACACACACACACACACACACACACACGCACACACGCAAACACACAGATATAGTACACAAAATGTTTTAGTTTTACTTCTTTATTCTGTTGTGCCACTTGTTTATGGTTCATGCTATGAGTACAAAAAGACTGCAAAGATTAATACATCTACTGGCTTGTCAACCAAATATAATATTTAAACTCAACAGTACTGCTTCTAAGAAAGCAATATATTTAGGATGGAATTCAAAATAAATGCTGAGTATCTTGGCCTTCAACAAGCTTTTCAACTCATCACACCTGCCTGGCTGGCTAAAACTGGTTTGCCATCTAGTCCTTTAAAAAACAATTTAAACCTACCAGACCTAGACACTTGTTTCCGGTTTACTATCAAAATGTGGACCGGCACTTATGCGAAACTGGGATGGTCGAACATGTCTTTTCCAGTTTCAGTAATACTGTTCTTAAACATGTTTGAATGCACATTAGTGAATGGTAGTGTACATTCACTATTGTACATTCGGCATTCTGATAACAGATCTCACTACAATGGGGATCAGGAAATTTACCCTTTTCCTCACTGTAGTGTGATCTTGGAGTTGGAATATATAATATGCAGGGGGTATGGGGGTGCAAGGGAGCTTGCCCCCCTGCAAAAATGTTACCAGTAACATGGGCTTTTGACATTGGAGCTTCTGGTGTTCGAATGTCAATTCCTTGGTTAACATTTCTGACATTTTGGTAATTCTGTATCACCAAATTCGGCAAACAAATTTGATCAAAATGTGGAAAATTGTTTACATTTTTCCACATTTTGATAGTAAACCCTTGTTTCCAAAGTATCGCCCACACCATCAGGCACAGCAAGACTGCAGTATTCTTCCTTAAAACTTCATGTTGTCCCTGACTCTTTAAATCAGTATTAGCCTTCTGTAGAGAAAGCAAAATCACTGCATCTGTAATACATAAATCCTGCCATTGCAACTCACTCACCCAAAAAGCATCCTGATACAAAAATATGGAACTTTTTACACACAAAACATAGAAGTTACAATGCTGTGACACCTCATACAGTCCTTTTAACAACATCCTTGACAACTGCATACTTATAAGGAGTCTCCTGGCAGCACCTAAACCTTTCATTCATTCACATCTTTTCAGCACTCTCAAAATCCATGAATAGTTGGTAACGTCATTCAATCCAACAAACACTGGAGCTGCATTAAGCACAGCCAAGTGCACATTAACTGTACTCACTGCCTTTCTCTAACCCCCCATCTGTGAACCACATATCTAGCTGCTAGGTTAACTGACCAAACTCTATCCTGTTCAGCCAACTCCTGAACAAAGATCAAAATGCATCAACAGTCAAACTATATGCTCTTCATGCTACCCTATCCCATGCTGAAGTAGGCAACCCACTACTGACTGCCACGTTTCTAAATCTCAGCAGGCACAATGACCGGATCGCTCCAATCCATGAATCCTGCGGAACTGATAGTGAGACATGCTGTCAGCTACCATATTTAATCTAACTTGCATATGTTAAGCAGAAAATGTAAAGTTGTAAAGTGATCTTCAAACTTTGCAAAACAAATTTTGCCAAACTAAATGAACCAACTCAGATCTGGCAGACCACTTAGACAGGACCTGTATCACTGCCCATTTTTCAGAATGAAAGACCACTTTTCTGTTTTCTTAAAACATATTGCTAGGCTATTGAAGCCACACATATTGGCATCATCTCTAAAAACACAACATCTTTATTTCATTTATCTGGTCATTCAACAGGCCATTAGACAGTGAGAAACCTACCGTGAGAATAAGATGTCATGTCTAGTCTTCCTGCTGCATTTGTATTAAGAAGAAAATGATCAGACAAAACCATTCCTCTTGCCAAAAATGGATGCCATTACACTGGCCGAGAAAGGCTGACCAAATGGAAAGCTCTAGTTTGACAAGTTTTGGTACTCTTAGTCTATGGTGCTTGTGCCATGCCCCCATTAAAATGTTAGCTACAAATATGTATTAAATGTTCTCCCTGGACTAACCAATCTGCAAGTAAAATTCAACAAACCCTACAGTGCTGTGAATTCCTTAACTCTGTCCATGTTTTCCCTTTTAATGAGGTTAATTTTATCACTCAGCTTCACAACTTTATCTACTTGTAAGCAAAACAAACCCTGTTCTGCATCAACCTCTAAACATACAAAATTAACATCTTACTTGGGCACTCCAACTTGTCCAACACTATCTGCTCCCACAGCTGATGGCATAGCTCAATAAAGCAACACATACCATTCTCCGTGGCCACTAGATCATCTTCCAGTAGGTGAAAATCATCAAAATAATGGGACATCCTTTAAAGAGGAGCCCATGTGTGCCATATCCAATGCAGAGCTGCACTAAACATGTCAAACGTACAACATATAATTCACAACCCACTGGCATTCCTTCATCAAGATAAAATTTACGCTGTAGTTGTATACCTAACAAGGGCCAATCCTGCTCTCATCTGGCTTAGACAATCACAGGTCCTTTGGATAACCATGAGTATGTCGACCAAAGAAGAGTACTGAACTCTTCCACCTTCTCTGTCTGTATAGTCATTCACAGAACCCCATCATGGAAAAGCAAGATTGTGAATTAGCTGAAATTCATCAGAGCTCCTTGGGATCAACCCCCAAAATAAAAATCAGGAAAACATGAAAAATGATGTGACAAATGATCCCAAGATCCTCTCTGCCAGAATCTCTTCAAGAAACCTTTGCACTACCTCCCCTTGACAGACTTCAAGTTCTGACACAATTTCCTAAATTTCCTACAGTTGTCCATCCCTGACATAATGGCAAACCATAAAGAGCATCCCTGCACCAATTCCTGAGCCAATGCTTTATCGGGGTAACCCTGCAGGAGTGCCTCCAGAAATTCCTGCACCAGTGGAAGAGTGGGAGAGGTGGCCTTCCAGACACTTCTCAAAAAGATAACCCCCCTTGCTCTGTGGAAATTACCCCCTACCTCTCCCCCAATTTCCTCAAATTAGCCTGCCTACAGTGATCTGACTGTATAGGCAACACCCATTCAGCTGACCCTTCATTGCACCAGCATCTCTCTGCTCTAAATGAGAACAAACATAAGCAAAATTGCAATAATGCCATGCACATTTCCTTACATTAAAAGTCCAGCATGTTCTACCCAATTGCTGCTCTCACCTCCGAGGACTCTTACTTTACCCCCAAGTCCTGTCCAACGTAATGCTGAGCCATAATGAAGGGATTTACTGAATGACTACAGACCTGTTGCTTTGACATCAGTGGTCATGAAGACTTTTGAGAGACTGTTGTTAGCCCACTTGAAGGATATTACAGCTCCCTCATTGGACCCCCTTCAGTTTGCTTATCGAGAGAACCGGTCAGTAGATGATGCAGTTAATATGGGCCTACACCATATCTTGCAAAATCTTGACAACCCAGGGACATATATCTACATTTAATACAATAATTCCAGAATGTTGTCATTTGAAACTCTCCCAGCTTTCCTTTCCTGTTTCCACCTGTCAATGGATCATCAATTTTTTAACCAATAGTAAACAGCAGGTGAAACTGGGGAAATTTACATCTAGTTATCTCATGATCAGTACAGGTGCCCCCCAAGGATGTGTGCTCTCCCCACTGCTGTTCTCCCTCTACATTAATGACTGCACCTCTAAGGACCCTTCTGTCAAGCTTATTAAATACGCAGATGATACAACTATCATCGTGCTCATCAGGAATGGTGATGAGTCTGCATACAGATGGGAGGTTGACAGCTGGCCCTTTGGTGTAGTCAGAATGATCTACTCATTTGTCAGGGTACAGCTATGTATAAACAGTTTCTCCCTTGAAAGCTTCCAAACCCGTGTACATTTACCTTACAAAACTTATAACTGCAAAAGAAAAAAAAATGTACCTCTGATTGTCTACTGTAAAAAATGTTAATAACTAGCATGATGTCCTGTTGTGCGTATATATGCTATATGTATGTTTGTTAATCACTAGCATGTTGTCCTGATGTGTATATATGCCATATGTATGTATGTTCTACTTCTTTTTACTCTCATGTAATGTGGAGCTTTTCTCCTCGGGCCTCCGCTGAAAATGGACCTGTGTCCAGTCGGATTTTCCTGGTAAACAAATGTAAAATAAAAATAAATAAATAAAATCTGGAACTAAACACTCTTAAAACTGTGGCGATGACAGTGGACTTTAGGGGTGGTACTACAATATTATCCCCCCTCTTTATATTTAATACTGCTGTGTCAGTTGTGGAATCCTTCAAGTTTTTGGGATCTATAATCTTCCAGGACTTGAAGTGGGAGACCAATGTAGGGTCCATCATAAAAAAGGCACAACAACGAGTGTACTTTCTGTGACAGCTGAAGAAGTTCAATCTCCCAAAGGAACTGTTGATTCAGTTTTATACAGCAGTCATTGAGTCTGTCCTCAGCTCATCCATAACAGTGTGGTTTGGATCTCTGTTTAATCATGACAAAAATAGGTTACAATGAATGGTCAGGTCTGCTTAAAATATCAGTGGTGCTAGTTGGACTTCCTTACAGGACCTGTACTATTCCAGATTCATGAAAAGGGCAGGGAAGATCATCACCCACCCTTCTCATTCAGGGCACCATCTTTTTGAACTATTACCATCAGCCAGGCGTTATATCCATGGTGGTGCAGCGGTAGCGTTGCCTCACAGCAAGAGGTTCTCCCATTCGATTCTCAGTTGGAGTGCAGGGAGTAACTTCTGTGTGGAGTCTGCATGTCCTCCCCGTGGTTGGGTGGCATTCGAAAGACATGCGTAAATGGACGTGCCTTCGTTAAAGGTTAGACGTCGAGCTGGCACCTTGGCGTTCGTGATAAATCTACTGCCAATCATTAGCGGACCGAAGTTCCGCT
Organism: Protopterus annectens; assembly: GCF_019279795.1. Lineage (NCBI taxonomy): Eukaryota > Metazoa > Chordata > Ceratodontiformes > Protopteridae > Protopterus > Protopterus annectens. Next base: position 1,437,064,162 of record NC_056741.1, read on the forward strand.
GTGGCGACCCCTAACCGGGAAAAGCTGAAAGACAAACAACAACAGCAACCATCAGCCAGTCTTTATAGATTAATACGCGTCAAAATAAGCAGATATAAGAACAGTTTTATTTCACAGGCCATCAAGTTCATAAACGGTTAACTCAGTTTATTAGGCTGGGTACTCTTTTTTTTCCAAGCCTCTAAGGATTCTGCAGTATTGTTTACATATAGTTAATACCTGTTTCTTTCAGAGTCTGTTTCAGTATTTCTTGTACTGAGTTGCATTTTGGACCTTGTATGTATATGCATATGTATATTTACTTTTTTGTCTTGTTCTTAATAGTTGTATGTATCTCATTTATAGGTTCATAGGTTCATAGGTTCATAGGTTCATACCAGGCTATCTGCCCTAGGGCATCTACAAGCCTAGCCAGAATGTGTTTGGCTTTCGCTACCTATTTTAAATTTATTTTGCTATGCCCTTTTTCGAGGTTAGTATACTGTGCCTCTATCTAACAGTGACACAGAAGTGATACCCGGGGTAAACCTACAATCTCCCATCCACTCATCAAGATTCCTCTTGAAGAGAGTCAATGAGGGACTCTGCCTAACCTGGACTGGGATTTTATTCCAGAGTGAAGGGAGCCTCTGGGTTATGAATCTGTCCCTCCAGCATGTCCTATTTATTTCAGTGCTGAGGTTCAAGTCTCGAGCGTAGCTCGATGGGATTTGGATGTTCTGAGGTGCAGCATGTCCATTAATTCCGGGTTGGACATGGCGTTATATGCCAGGCACAGATCTCCTCTGAACAGGCGGTATGCCACTGAGTAGAGCTGGAGTTTCTTTAACCGGGCAGCATATGGCATCTGTTTGAGCCCTTTGATCCTCTTGGTGAGGTACTTTTGGGGTCTTTCCAGTTGCTGCAGGTGTCTGGTAAGGTACATCCCAAAAGGGGCATTGTACTCAATTATGGGCCTGATGAGGGATGAGTAAAGAGGCACGATGACCTCCCTGATCTAGATGTGAATCCCTTCATGATTAGGTGGGCTATATAAAATGTTTTTCTAACCACTTTGGCCACGTGGTTGTCAAATGAGAGATTGCTATCAACTTGGGTCCCCAGGTCCCTAATTACTTCTTCTGTACTTAATGGATTTCCACCTATGTGGTAATTTGTGGGCACTTTGTTTTTGCCAAAGGGGATGACTATACACTTTTGGCATTTAGCTTGAGGCCATGGCTCTGGCACCAGTTGTCTGTTTCTATGAGGCCCTTTTGGAGGATGCTTATGTCGGCTGGAGAGTCGATTATGGCACCCAGTTTGCAGTCATCTGCGAACTTGGTCAGCCACAGTCCTTCCGTGTTGGCCTGTACCTCCGAGAAATATATACCGAACAAGAGAGGTCCCAGGACTGAGCCTTGTGGGACACCACTTGTAACTGGTTTGGAGTCTGACATGGCTCCAGCAATTCTAACCATGTGGGTTCTGTCCTTGAGCCAGTTTGCAATCCATCTAGTGACATAGGGGTTTATATTTAAGCTGGTGAGCTTATCTATAATGCCCGAGTGGGGTATTGTATCGAAGGCTTTTGCGAGGTCCAGGTAGGATGTGTGGACCACCTACCCCTCGTCAATGGCCTTGGTGACTGTTTCAAAGAAATCAACCAGGTTTAAGAGGCAGGATCTGCCCTTAACAAAGCCGAACTGGGTAGGATCCAGTGTTTGTAGGTCCCCAATATCTTTATTTATGAGGTCCATGATGATCCTTTCCATAGCTTTGCAGACCAAGCTAGTCAGGCTTATGGGGCGATAGTTTCCAGGATCCGTTGAGGCACCACCTTTATGGAGAAGGACCACTGTTGCTGTACGCCACTCTTTGGGCACATATCCTGTAGTAAGGCTGAGATTGAACAGTAGTTTTATATTTGGGTTTAGCTCTTCTTTGAGTTCATGTAGGACGCAGCCCGGGACACCATCTGGTCCCATTGATGCTGTGTTTTTTACTTTGGAGAGGGCGGCTCTTACCTGAGCATCTGAGATGTCAGGGGGGCAGCACTCTGCTGGGATAGATATTTGCTCTTTTGGTGGGGAGGGCAGAAGTTTGCGCTGAACCTGTCAGCTAGGATGTTGGCAATGTCTGTGGGTTCGTGTATTTTTGTCATTTTGGACTAATTCTGAGCATATCTGGGAATTACCACCCAGGTTCCTAACATAACTAAAGAAAGCCTTGTGATTATCCTTAGTGTCCTGTGCAATTTTTCTCTCGAAGCTGCCCTTAGACAATTTTATGTGTGCCCGTAGTTTTTGCTAATACTGATCAGTGATGCCTTCCCTTTTTGGGATTTTGCTTTATCATTTAGTAGCTTCCTCCTTCTATTGTATAGTTTGTTTATGGCTGGGGTCCACCAGACAGGACGTCTGCCTTTGGAGGATTGGGTCTTGGTTTTATTTGGGATCGATGATCCATGCATTCCTGAAGGTGTTCATAGAATGCATTTATAAAGGATTCTGCGGTCTGGGCTATATTTTCCACAGGCCCGGGTGCTTTGAAGGATTCCACCTACGTTTTGAGGAGTGTAAAATTTGCTTTAGAGAAGTTTTTCACTGTGGTTTTCTGGGCAGGGGTGGGGTCGGGATGTGAATATCCAGTGAGATTAGTTTATGGTCTGATCTTACCAGTGAGGGATACACTTCTGGTCTGGAGCATAGAGTCCCCATGTTGGTGATGATCAGGTCCAGTATGTTTTCCCCTCTTGTGGGAGTGGTAACAAGTTGTTCCATAGCATTTGAGTTTATAAATTCTAGGAACCTTTGGGCTAGGTGTTGGAGCTAGAGTAATGCTCCCAGTCTATGTTTGGGTAGTTGAAGTCGCCCAATATAATGGTGTTTGGAGAGACCTTCATATTTTCCAGTGTTCTCAGGAAGACCGAGTGGGGTTCCTGGGTTTGGGAGGGTGGTCTGTAGCAGGCTATAAACTGGAAGGCAGTTTTACCCACTGTTAGTTGCACATGGATAGTCTCTGATGCTTTGTGCTTTGCCACCAACCTGGAGGTGTGGGTATCTTTGATGAATATCGATACTCCCCCTCCTTTTGTGGTTCGGTCCAAGTTTTGGGGCCGAAAAGCATGGTATGAGGTATAACCTGGTAGTGCTGGGGTGCTCTCGGGAGCCCTGAACCAGGTTTCTGTTACTGCAGATATCGATGTTCTCCATGCTAAGGAGAGTTTTGAGTGCGTGCATCTTGAGGTTTAGACTTCTGGCATTGAGTAGCATTACTCTTAGTTTCTTATCCCTTGTGATACCTATGGAGGTGGGTTTGTCTTTTGAGCCTTGCCTAAAAAAGGCACTATGGGGGTAGCAAGAGCCTTTGCCAATATCCGAAAGCCCAGGGGTGACAGGTGCAAGCCGTCCCTAGCTAAGCATCGTGGCTTGTCGAGCATATCATCCCAAGCTGACAGGCATTGGATCCCCTTTGAATGACACCAGTACTTAAGCCAATTGTTGAAATTGATCATCTTGTCTTCATATTGTGGCATCATTCTTGGTGAGGGTAAGATGCTACTCAAGGTCAGGGTCATACTGACCTGGGCTACATGCTCAGAGAGCTCCTTTATGTCTCTTTTCATGTAGTCCAGGGAGGTACGTCTCAGGTCATACACACCAGCATGGACAATGACTGAGTCATATTTGTACTTGCCTTGGAGTGACCTGAGTGCTTGTGTTATGTGGCGGATCCTAGCACCCGACAGGCTGCTCACCGTGACCCTCTCCTTGTTCAGCCTGGTGAGCGGGACGTCAGTGTGCCTGACGATAGAGTCACCTATTACAAGTGTATCAGGTGTGTTGTTTAGTCTTAAGGGCTGTGACTGTTTGGCACACTGGCTTTGTGAGATATGTGTTTCACGTGTTTTGTTTTGGGGTAGCGGCTGCTTGGGTGTCTGCTTTGGAGGTCTCTGCTGCTTCGGCAGATCTTTATTTAGAGCCTCCGAATATGTTTTTGTGTGATTATGTGTTTGGTTTGCTGTCATGGTAGGTCTATGTGAGACTGGAATTGTAGTGTGTATGGTTTCCTTCTCCTCCTGACTGGTTATGCCAGTACTGAGTTGAGAGAGCTTAGCCTCCAGTTTGGCTATATGGTTGCATCTCTCACATGTGTTGGAATTTGTTGGGAGGAGGAGAGGGTTGTCTGTGTACATGAGGCAGTTGTAACATTGCCTCAAGATTCCCAGATTCACCAGCTGGACCGGAGAGGAGATTGACAACTGACCTTTGGACATGCTAGAATAATATTGGGAATTCCTTAATAATTGAAAACCAGGGCCAGTGGGGAGTGAGGGTGTAGTGCTTTTAATTTTTAGTGCTGACTTATATAATTGCTTTAGTGAGCAAGTGCCAGGTAACTTAAGTGCAATGTGTTACAGGTAACTTAAATGCAAAAATGACAAACAGTAACTTTCTTTCAAGTGAAATAAGGAAATAAGTACAGTAAGCAATGCAGATATCACTAGTGAGCCACAGAAGCGCTGAGAAGCCGCGTATTAGGTGGAATTAGCGTTCCAGGGAAATAACAAGCAAGTAATTCATACTTGGACAGTCAGTGAAAAAGGAGTCAAATTCCTTGTATGCGTGCATATTTGGCCAATAAATGTGATTCTGATTTTGATTTATCCACTGCTTTCAATTTATGGAAAGGCTGATCATACCACAATCATGCGTTACTACACTTCAACTGCTGTAACTTACTAATAGTCAGGAAATACAGCAATAAGGGTAGGCCTTGAGAGCCCAAAACTCAGTTATCCAAAGTTCTAGCCCTACACCTAATAGGCCTCATCTTGCTTAAGGCTGTATTGCTTCTGAGACCTCCATCTCTGCAATCCTGTGACCTCCGTCTGCATGTCTGAAATCAAACAAATCCACAAATTCCCCCTTCAAAATGTTCTCATTCTCTGATTGGGAAATATGCAATGTTACAAAAATGCCTGTCCCCCCACCCCTAGAAAAACTTGGGGGCTTTCCAAACCTTCAGAGAGTCCCACCTCCCTCAATGCTGACAGTTCCCTGGGACTGACAAGTCCCCCTCCTGATGGCCCAAGCCAGAGACACGTGGACGTCACCAAGCCATCTTCTATCCCCCCTCTTGCAATCGCTGACAGACTGTTCCTGTCCTGCCTCTGTTCCAGATCCTAAACCTGCCTTCTTCACTTAAATCTTGTAACAACCCCATCATGTCTTCATCACCTAACAGAAACTGACATGACTCACCTGAGATATCAAGATTCAAATGATTATCTACTGCCTGGGCTATATTGGCCCTGGTCTCCTTCCTCCTTCTTCTTCAATCCTCTTTTAGATACATTCTCAAAATGCTGTAGTGGCTTCTGTTTCTGCATCCCCTTCTCTGCCCTGTGGAAGATTCAGTTGCCAGTTGGAGTGGTCCCCCTACCTCCTTAAAGCATCAGCTTGCACCATAATCATAGCCCAACACTTCTTTAGAGCTTGAACTCCTGGCACACTAAAAGACAAACAAAATCAACATTATTAATTAGCATTCAAACCAGGCTTTCTGTACCCCACTGCTGCCTTAGCCCCCCTTTTTTGTATGTGATTCCCCTGTGTGGATATATCTGGGTCTACTTCATTTCATGGAAAACTCATTTCATTCAAACTCAAATGACTGGGACCAATTCACTGAAAGCTCACTTCATTGAAAACTCATTTCACTGAAACTCATTTAGTTGAAAGTTATATATGGCCTTTTCCCTACTGTAGTGCGATCCTGGAGTTAGTATATATAGTAAGGGAAGTGTGGGGGGCACAGCACCGCACATTGGAGGGTAGTTTCGTTATATGTTTTCTTCTGGAAAGAGTTATTCATTGCACTTATAAGTATCCATCTGTATGCTTTAAAACATTTACAATATGTGGGTGGCTACACCCCCACACCCCCAATGTGGGGAGCTGTGCCCCCCACACTCCCCCTTACTTTATATACTAACTCCAGGATTGCACTACAGTGGGGAAAAGGCCATATATAACTTTCAATGAAATAAGCTTCAGTGAAATGAGTTTTCATTGAAGTGAGCTTTCAGTGAATTGGTCGCAGGAAACTGACTTTCAGTGAAATGAGTTTTCAATGAAATGAAGTAGAGACATATATCTATAGATATATTAATGCTGTCAATTTTAGGTCTAGCCCCACTAGCAAGAGACACGCTGCACTGGGGCACACTAGGGCACATGCCCAGACTATGAAACGGTGTGTCCTAATAAAAATGCAAAGTTTTTTTTTTTTACTTGTGTTAACTTACATATGCACACACTTTCACATGCATATGCAGTGTGCTCCAATTTCCCATATACTCATTTTCTGGGAGGATGCTGGAACTACCACTGCCTAGTCCAGAGCAAAGACCCTAATTATGTTACCTTCTCCAATTCCAAACCTTTAATTGCCCATAACAATCATAAGGCGTGGAATCCATTGGTTAAAATCTCCCTTTTTTATTCCTCACTTCCCCAGAACACTCACCCCCCCCCCCGCCCCCCAGTAGAACTCATAGACTTCAGCTTTCCAACTCCAAAAAGTGGAACTCTACTTCTCATAACGTGAAACATATGGGCAAAATATGGAACACTTACAATCACTAACAACTCAGCTTGGAAACTCACAGGATGGATAACATGTATTTCTTTATCTGTATAGTCTTTTGATGAACTAATAAGATCTACTACTACAATATATAATACAGAAATCAGCTAAAATTTCTAACACTGAAAGAGGACAGATCCTTCCATTGTGGAATTATTAGGAACACGCCATTTTTAAGATTCAAGATGAGGAATGGTTCTCATAGTGCCTTCCCATTTACATTTTCTCTAAAATACATACATATGCACTACGCCTCTGGACACCACCCCCAGAAGCAGTGTTCTGCTCTGAACCCCCCCCCCCCTGACCAAAGTCAGGTTTGACTGCCACCTCCATTGCGGCTACACTGTTTGCACCCACTCCAAAGGGCTGCCTATTTAGATAAAATTCCTATACCTTACAACTGTCAGGACTATTAGAGAATGTCCACATTTCAGACCTATACCCTTGGTTCAGTCATCATTACCTGTGGTTTGCTGGTCAATCATTGAGTATTGCAGCTTGCAAATGATTACATACATTTGAGTTTAAGACTTAATATGTTTCAGAAAGTGGACACCAACATCAAATCTGCTATTCTATCAACTGTCTAAGGTTATGAAAGAAATATTTAAAACATGACCCTGATTTTTTTTTTAATTTGGCCTCCCTTATTATTTTTTTGAGCTTTACTCAAATTAATTGCTCTTAAAGTTTTTATGATATGGGGAAAACCCACCTTCCTGAATGGTATTACACAGCCCACCAACAAGTTAATTGTCCTGAAGGAAGGCCCTTCCCCTTGAGCCTGACTGAGTAGGACTGCCACAGGGGAAGATACCACCCCAACCATCAAAAACAACATGACTGGCCTGACATACTTTTCTCAAGTTCCCAGCAAAAGCACCCCCTCCCCTGTGGCACTCTGTACTGGAAGCTGAACAGCTCTCTGTCTCAAAGAAGGCTTATTAGCACCAGCCAGAATAAACATACAGAATACTATTTTCCATCAGCTGGTAGTGTTCAAACAGACTATCCAGCTACTAAGTACGTTCTGCTGATAATCTAACCACTATTCTGCTAATCCCCAGGCAAAGATCCCAGGCCTCCCAACTCACCCACCATGTGTCAGACAACAGAAGGGGGTGCAGCCAAGCCAAAGAACCTAACCAGTAACTAACAACTAGGTACTAAGAGGAGCCAGCCCTTCCTTAATTAGCATGACAACTCAGAGCAAAATGGGGCATATTAAAGCTCCTCTCCCTGACTTTGACAGCTAGGCTGTCACTTCTACCTCATCTAGCTGTTTACACCTGGTTTCAGCTAAACCACCCCCTATCTACTCTACTTCAATACTGAGTCTGACATAAGCTCCTTAGCACCAACTCTACCCTCTACTACTAATCTATCTGCCTGAAATGAGCTCCCTAAGACTTGGATAATTAAAGATGTACATTTTTTAACTCTTTTAGAAGTCCAGATAGTTATCGACATACCTACCATAACAAACAATTAGAGATGAATGCATCTGCACTCCACCTACAGAATATCTGTACCACTCTCAAAGACTGGTTGCTTAGACACTAGCAAATGCCTTCTTGTGCACCAAACACTCGCACCAAAGAGACCCAAACTTTTTCTGTTCAAACTATAACTATCTCCTACAATTCCCCCCTTAACTTACCTCTGTTTCTGTTACCCACTTCCCATCAGCCAGCTCTCCCTAACTCTCCTCACTCATTAACCTGATTGAAGTAACACTTAACCACAAAGCAGTCAGGACCGCTCCCCTGTTCTGCTAATGGACAGATACTTTAAATGTTTTATCCAATATATTGCTCCCTTCAAATTATGATATTAAACCAGTTATTCTCATTAGGGGCAATATATAATTATCGACCATGGATAGAGAAGGCTAGTCTATAACCAAATGAGTTATTTCAAGCACAAAAGTGAAACTGTTCAGGCTTAAAATAGCTTGCAAAAGTAACTAGCCTTGTACTTACCTCTGCACCTATGGTTCATAGGTTCATAGATTAGTACTAGGCTAACTGCCCTTGTGAGCCATTTTAAGCCTAGCCATTTATCCCCTGTGAGATTTAAACCCTGTATCTTGTGTTTGTAAGGCAAACACCTTAACTATTAAGCCACCCTCCTATGAACCCATGAACAAATCAGGCAGGCATATGCAGCTAGCCTTGTACTTACATCTGCACCTATGAACCCATGAACAAATCAGGCAGGCATATGCAGCTAGCCTTGTACTTACCTCTGCACCTATGAACCCATGAATAAATCAGGCAGGCATATGCAGCTAGCCTTGTATTTACCTCTGCACCTATTAACCCATGAACAAATCAGGCAGGCATATGTGAACAAATATTTCTATCTGACAGATTCCATTTGTGTATGTCAGAATACTTTTACTGTACCCAAATACAGCAGTTTTCAACTGCTACATCATAATTTTTACCATTCTGTTAAAATGACCTCCTCAACTTCTCCCCCCTACACACATGCAAACATCCACACCCAGAGACACACACAACAGGTCCATAGATCTACCAAAACTGTCAACGACTTCCAGTTTTTACAGGTTCCTGCAGCATCAGCTATAAATGAGTTTCCTATATCCCTTTGTTCAAAATTTGTTAAAACAGTATTGTCTTATAAAGAATGCAAGAATAGCCTCACTCCACACCTGGACTTCTTACTCCTTGCCACCTATATGAGACAAAAATAAATCTGCCTCACGAAGGTGTGATGTATTTTCTAAAAATTGTGACACCGACCACTTAAAACTGAATCTTCTCTGATATTTATGAAATTTTAACACAAGATAAAGTATCAAAACTAAACTATTGTATATAATATTGAGATACACATGTAACTGATCTGGCGTACTATGAAAGAAGATGCTAGGCTATAAGAATGATCCCCTAACACTGGTACCCTGTGACCTACTCATGTGACTTGCTGCTCAGGATTTGCATGAAGATCCCTGGAGATATATATCACCATTTGGTAACTTCATCAGTAGAACTGCTGTCAGTGGATTATTTTGGCCGCACAAAATGATGGCATGTATGGTATCTGGAAAGCCTTGTCTGTTCAGCAGATTAACAGATCTTCATAAACTCCTACCATATTTGTTATGTTTTGTTCCAATATAGTGGGACAGCTGTTTTATGTATTGTTATGGATGAAGATCCAACAAGTGGATACCACCATTCAAAGACATATTAGCACTAATTTATGTTTTTTTCATGGTTGAGGCAGTTCAGATACCACAAAAGGGCCCTTTGAAATAACAGCATATATGGCTTCTGGAATAATCTAGTCTGTTCTTCATGGGAGAAGTGCTTAATCCATTTCATATTTGCTTAATTTTTTTCTAAGATAATGGGCTAACTCTTTTCTGTCAGCTCAAGTGTTATGCTTACTTCCTTCTCTGCTCTCTGGGCAGGGTTTCCTAGATTCAGGCCATATCCTTACTTTATGGAACAAGGCAATATTGCTTCACATTGTCCTACCATGGAATAAGTAATCCTGCATGCTGTGTGGCCAACAGATGTACTTGTATAGCTATTTGCTACTTGACTATTAGGAACTGTATATCTGTTATTTTTTACTCCTTGGGGTATGCTTTCTTTGATGAGCTAAATCATTCTGTATGTAGTACATTTCTTTAGGGTTGCTAATATCCGTAGAAAAGAAATGAAATAAAGACAAAAGAAAAAGAAGCATTTCCCCTAAGTTCCATTACTAAAGCTATCTTTGGAATCTTAAAATGGTAGGCATTGGTGGATTAACTATGTGTGTATAAATACAAGATCACACACACAGGCTAGACCACATCCATGTCACAGAGGGATGAAGCCCTAACTAAGAACCAGATGACCCAAGATTGATTATCACGTCCAGTGAAGGAGGGTGAGAGTGAGTGTCTTACATATGCCTGGTTATGCTGGGGGGTGGGAGGTTGTCCAGCCCATTGCAGTGCCAGCATATACTGAAGAGGAAGTGCATAGGATCCACTATCTGGGCTGGGAATATATGTCTAACTCTGTGAAGCCATGTTTGCAATGTTGCCTTGACATGGTGCATGGAAGAGGTGCACACCCATAAAGGAGCTCACAGCAAGACCTTGCATATGGCAATGTGCACATCATCTGCTGGGAGATGGGTTAGGGTATCCCAACAAAATCCTGATGGCTGTCTGTATAATAACTCCTATAACTGTCTGGCATTCCACGGGGAACAAATGGTCCAGTCTGTTTTGGGTGGGTTAATTGCTGTCAGACAGCACACACACACACACACACACACACACACACACACACACACACACACACACGCACACGCACACGCACACGCACACACACGCACACACACACACACGCACACACACACACACACACACACACACACACGCACACACGCACACACATGCACACACTTGCACACACAAGCATGCAAGCATGCTAGGTTTGCCATATATTTTGTAAATTTCTTGACCTACCACTAACAGTACAGAAGTATAACCATATAATTATTTTAATTCAAATATATGCTGAAGGTACTACTGCTGCTGTTATTATTATTATTATTATTATTACTAATTTACTTTATTTGAATCTTCTTGATTCTGGCTCTGATTTTTTTCCCAAGTAACTAATTTTTGAGTATATTTTTGGGAAAGCTTTGCCAGCGTGAATGAAAAAAAATGCTCTGGCAATTTTATCTTCTTTTTTAGGGACAGGAATGTTCCTGAAGTTCATTGTAAACATGAGACATTTTGCTGTGAATGCCCTTATTGTGATTATTGATGGTTTAAGCCATCACATGACTTTCTGACTCAAATGTGAGGTGTTTATCTGTCCTCAGACCCCGCATAGTAGTACAGTAGGAACCTGTGCTCACTCAGTTCCTTCATTACATCTGATATATCTGATGTAAACAATGTGTAACTTATACTTAATCCTAACAAAACTAAACTCAAGCTCTTCTATCCGACTAGAGCTGCAAACCCCCATCCACCATACAATATATCATCATCAAACCATACAATTATTTCTCCGGTTTCCTAAACAAAATTACTTGAAAGGGTCATTGTCCATGATATGAAATTTGACATACACATATCACAGACAATAAACGAAAATTCACAAATACTAGGAACCCTGTACAGAAATCGTCACTTTCTAAACAAATCTTCAAAGACCACTATAGCAAGAACCCATCTTATCAATGTGCTACTATGCACCTCACAAATTCTCACACATATTAAGAAATCTGACCTAGCAAAACTTGAAAATTGCTATAATAAAATCACAAAGTTTGCTACAGAATCAAATTTCAGATCCCATCATTGTTTGGTTTAAAACAACTATCTTGGCTCGAACTACCAAATCTATTTGCTTATAATTAACTCACCTTTGCCCATTGAATACTAAATCACCCAGAAAAAAACACCAGTACTTCAAAATCTACTAATACACTAGTCCAATAACAGGGTATTGCATTCCACTAACAAGTCCTTCTTAAATATATCAAAATCTAACAATGGAGCTGAAGTTTCCCTTTACTCCAACTGCATAGCCAAAACTTGGAATTCCCTGCCATTAAATATCAGAACAGCTAACACCTATCTGAATCCTGGACTTACTCTTGCACAAACCCTGGTTAGGAAATAGATGCCTTAAGGCAGCTAAAAGAACACAACCAGTTATTTTTGTATTTGAATAGTATACCCTACTAAGCATACGTATATTTAACTTCCTTGTTTTTTTTTTACCTTCAATCACAGTACTGCTATTCTTTTTATTCCTACCTAGACTATATGATTGTATTAATGAAATGTGTAACATGTATTTTTCATTTTATGCTTGTATCTGAGATTGAATCAACATTTGTATCTATACATTGTATATGTATCATACTGTTATTTATAAATGTGGAACTTTTCTCCCTGGGCCTCTGCTGAAAAATGACATTTTGTCCGGTCAGACTTTCACGGTAAACAAATGTAACGTAAAATAAATAAAATAAGTATCAGTTTTTGTAACATCAACCCTGCAGGTAGTCCTTGAATCAGAAGCTTGACGTGACACTAATGAACAGCACCAGCTTCGGAATTGTCCTTCTTGCAAAAGCCAGAGTTGCATCAAAAAATCATATTTGGAAATGCAGCGTTCCTCATTATTTTCATAATTGCAAGTCTTTGTTTAGTGTTTTTGCTCTTTCTACAGCTAGAGCCCAACTACTTTATAAGGTGCACTTTAAATTGATTTACTGTATTTCCAAAGCCCTTCATCACATAAGGAAGTTCCACAGTATGATTGCACTTGTCCCACTAATAACGTCTAACTACAGCTTGCCCTGTGGCAGTAAATTTGCTACATTGTTGCAACCTTGGATCCACACAAATATATTTAGTATCTTCTAAAAGCTGTGTATATTGCTTTGGAAGAATATCACCTTTCCTACAGCTAACACAGGGAAGAAAATCATCCTGATAATGATTCATATGGTCCCATATGGTTTGCTGCACATTAATCCATTATAAAAAGGTCATAACGTTTTTAAAGGCAGTTTATAGAAAAGATTATTTCCATGGAGATACGTATGTCAGCACCATTCTGCAACATGTGGTGCTATTAAATAATCAGATAGTTATATGATCTGATTTTGCTAGTTTTGCCATATTTCCCGAATTGTACGCCATTGTCCCCAGTCAGAAGAGACGTGATGCAATGAAGTCTTTTGAGTTACTGGGGCAAATTATGGATAATTTCCTGTTGGTTAGAAGTGGATTATAAAATTATCGATTTATCTACTGCTTCCTTAAGTAAATCCAGAGTCAAGGATATCTTAGTCCAGGGGACAAGGACCATATGAAGACAGGTTATTAATTCTGCCAACCTTGACTTTCTTTCAGAGTTTTATTCAGTCTGCTTTGAGCCTCTGTTTGAGCTCATATCATTAACTCAGATCCCATCCTGGCAAACTGGAACACTATATGTGACTGTGCAGTCTTACTGTTACGGTAACTAGCCAATTATAATTCATTGTTTTAATCCTGACTGATGTTGGCAGACACTATGATTCTCTTCTGACAGTTCCAAAAACTGGTAGCCCAATAAAAAATATGACTAAGATCTCTGCCTTTTTATTGCTTAAACTGTTAATTGGTACAGTACTTTAAAACAAATCGTGATTTAACCTTTCTTTTTCATTACTATCAAAAATATTGTTCTGTCATGATAAAAAAAAAAAAACTCTGGCAATCTTAAAATTGTAACATAGATTTGATAGCCATTCACTTAATTTGCTGACCATTACATGGGCTTGCTTTAAGAACAAATTAATGATTAGAATGATACATAAAATTATGGCACATCATATATTTGAGTTCATTACAAGATCCTTTAATGAGTGTAACATTCTAGGCCCTGGAACAGTTTATTATAGTTGAATGACTAGAGTTGTTAAACATAGTGTGGGATTCCTTACAAAAGGCTTTCTAGAGTGATTTTTTTTCACTTTTTAATGACACAGCAATGCAATTATGTAGTGAAATGGATTTAAAGCATTACTTGAAAGTCACTGGCAACTGAGTTTAATGAGAATAAGTACTGAATATGAAGCAGCTTCCCTGTGAATAATATGAATGAGCAATGTCAGAGTCTTAGGATTTTTGCTTTATATTTTATGCCCTGAGTCTTGATGAATTTGCATTAAGGGATGTCATGAAATCCTAATTTTAGTTGACTGATAGACTGTTACCGAAAATATGAAGTGTAAAGCTAGACTGCACATCTGTGGGATACTTACAATCTTATATGTGCTATTTTTGAGAATTATAGCATGTTATTACTTTTGTAAACTAAGCAGTAAATCCTGTGTGACTATACGATCCATTAATATCATAGAGGACAGGGCCAGCCTTATGTAAACTGGCAGCCTAGGCAAAATGGCTCCATCGCACCCCCCAACCCCCATCCACTGCACAAACCCATCCTGGCCTACAAATGCTACCTAGATTGCTTTGTCCAGATTACTGTTTTTTCTTCCTTTTTCTCACAGTTTGTTTTTCTCTTTAGTTTTTCCTGCAGTTATTCATTCATTAAACATCCAAGATAGACTGCACTCTGACAACTGCATTAAGCTAGTGGTCTGAGGACTACTAAGCCTGTAGAAGCCATGTGATTTCTAGATGCTTTGAGATACATATTTGCAGTTTTTAAACAACTATTTTATCCAATCATTGCCTAAACAAAAAACATGATTAAAGAAAGAAAGAAATTTAGTTTTATTCTTCAAGTTTGTTTTTCTCTGCATCCTTTCAGCACATCCTAACCAACAAAGACTACACTATAATAACTGCAGTGGAAATGCCACAAGGTTTCGAGATGCACTGAGATGCATTCTAGAGTTTTTTAAGTTTTTTGTCCAATGATGCCTGAACAAAAAGCACAACTAAGAAAAGAAATCCAGTCTTACAGTGCAGCTTTACTTTTTCCTGCATCCTTTTAACATACCCTAACTGACCAAAACTATCCTGTAGTACCTAAATTAAGCTGGGATTCTGGGGGCTGCTAGGCACATAGAAGCCATGAAATGCCCTGAGGTAGATTTCAGTGCTTTTTCCAGCCTTTTGATCCAAAGATGACCTAATAAAAATCATGCGCATGGGAAAGAAATTCAGTCTTACATTTTTATTCCAAGGAAGAAATATGATATATCCAAGTTTTAATCCTCAAAGCTGATAAAACACCAGTTCACGGTAAACTGACAAGACAAATGCTTGTCAAGATATATATATCTTGGACTATGTAGTCACTTTCTGAGTATTCACCCTCTGGTGTTAAATTGGGATTAAAATAAGGCATACATGCCCATAGTTGTATATTCTGTCATATTTATATACAGTTTGCTTCCCATCCCCTACCTCAAGAGACAGCCATTTTCCGTGTACCCTTTTGATGTCAAACTGGGACAACACTGAATAAATTGAACATAACATATTTGCTGTCAGACATATATAAACAGAATGCTTATTTTCTCTTCCCAAAAGACAGCCACCTGTATATGTATCAGATGTTTGATTGTGAGGGAAATGAAGAAAACAAAACAATGGTAATAATATTCCAGCTTTTTACTTCTTGACAGTACAGTCCACCTATACAAGCTTCATGTGATCCTTTGCACAATCCACTGACGTTTGTGACTTCCTCCACACAAGTACAGTGACCTTCTATGTACACCTCTGAACAGAGCTGGTTTTAGACTAGGTGGTGTTCCGGGCAGAGGAGATTACTAAGCCCATGTCAGAATCTCCTCATACATCATTGGTGTGTGTGTGTGTGTGTGTGTGTGTGTGTGTGTGTGTGGGGGCAGAAGCCTCCAGAAGTTTTGGAGGTCTGGGTAGTCTTTGATGCATTTATTCCTTATTTTCTGAGAGATGACTGTTAAACAGGGCGTGTGACAATAGGTTCAATTACTTTCATCCAGAAACCTCCACCAAGCAGTTAAAGCCACTTATGTGCATCATTCACATGTCTGATTGTGATAAAAAGGAGTGACTGTTTCACCTTTACTCCAAGAAATCAGTTGTCATGCATTAAAATGCAGCAAGTATCATAATTACATTGGTCTTGCAGAGTCAAAATAATAAGAAAACAGCAGTTGGTAGCTAGCCATTTTCCTCCATTGAAGACAGTCACAGCAGTTATACCTATTCTGTCTGTGCATGTCAGATGTTCACTTAAGTAGTCCATCTTACTTTTTTACAAATGCACACTATTTCTGTAAAGCCAGATAAAGACTGTTTAAACTGAGAAAACAACAAGAGGGTCACTTAATTTCATCCAGCCAATCTCAATCCCCATCCAACAATTATAACCATGACATCTGATGGCTATAATGTAGTATTATTTCACTAATGTGACATCGTCAACATTGAACAGTGTAGCAACTCTGCCTGTGTCTCCTGTCTTGAATTTCTTATTTTCCTTCATGCAGATGCTGCGATCAGCTACTACTTTTAAATGCACCCTATAGTAAGAATACTTAAAATAGTCAAACTATCAGTTACAATCAAGGTAACTCTTCCAAGATGGTTGTTTCCACAAATAAAATTCGAACACAAGACATTAAAGTATTACTTCTAATACCTGTGTATCGACCTTATATTACATCACTATAAAGACCTACAGTGACAATGGTAATGAGAACGGATACTGAATCAGCTGCCAGTCTAAAGTTTGTCAAAAAAGAAATAAGAAAGCAGCACTTAAGTGTAGCATATCACATAACCCCCACCCCCAAAAGTGAGTAAATAAATAAGTAAAGAAAGAAATTCATCTCAAATGAGCCCATCCTGTTGGATTCCAAAATTATGGAAAGTGTATGACATTAACGCTATTTATAAGACAACCACCTTCTATTCCTTGGGCAGAAAGTTGCAAGAACCATGTTGTAAAAAAAGTACATTAATCTATTAAAATCCTACTGGTTAGGGCTTACAGTAGATGAAGATGTACATAAATGTTTAACAGTTCAAGACTGCATTGACAAATACCATCTAAATAATTAACATATACAGAAATTAAGGTGTATGATAGCGGCTGGCATATAAATAAAAAAATGAAGTGCTTCTGCAATGGCTGACAAAAACAACCTGGCCTTCCTATTCACAGCTTGTTGATCCCTATTTCAAGTAAAAGATGCTCTGGAGATTCCAATCCTGCTACCCCCCCAAAAAAATAAAGTAAAATAAAATCAAGGAATGCTATCAATGATTTGCACTAATGTGTATAATGAATACATTCTTATGTAGCTGTTTGAGAGTGCACATTTACATGTGTGTGCGTGTGTGGATATGTCTGTAATTTGGGAGCTGTCATACAGGCAACCATCATGACTTTGTCATTGGTCCCTCACCCTCCCAGATGGCTGGTGAGTGCTGGCATCATCAAGAGAGGGGTGTTATATGCCCACCCTGGTGTATACTTGCTCTCACACATGCTTAAGATGGCTACTATCAACAGCCTGAAGTACCAAGCCCATGCCTTCCCCACAAACTGTCCAATAGCCATTGTTGCTAGTCATGGCTGTGCTTGGACAGAAACAATTTCACCATCTGTGACCACCATTTTCCTGACCCCTTAGGATGTACACTGCATCTAAGCTGCTAATTAAACTCAAATCATTTGTGTCATAGTTAAAGCTTCCTTCACCTATACCACACACCAGGACCAAATCATGTTTTATTTTTTAATAAAATTGTTGCCTTCTATTTCATTACCATTACTATCACTAATAGCACATCTGTGTCATGCACCCAAGACACTGATTTGTAACTCTGGGTTTATCTTAGTTCTACCTGCAGGTATTGTAAGACTAGAAAGCTAGTCATTGTTCACAAGGTTAAACCCCATTGCAGATCATTACATTTCAAAGGTGAGTCTACATTTTTATCTCACTTAAATAACTTGCTTATAGTTGCTCAGTGTATAAGTGGATGCTATTGGCTGTTCTATGGAAGTGTGCTATGCGTCTATTCTCAAATCACCGTGTGCTTGCTTTGCATTTGTCAGCTGGAATACTGCTTCTACTGAGTATCCATTTTAGTGGAAGTCCAGGGAGAAAAAGCTGCAGTACAACAGCAAAACAGTTATTATTAGAGTTTATGTACTGTGAGATATTGTCAGAATTGTATAAATCATTGAATAACAAAATCAAAAGACAGCATTTTAAGAGTTTATATACAATGTGTCATTGTCGAGGTTACATAAACCATTGAGTAACAACAAAATCATTCAGCTGAGGCATTAAATGAGTGTCTGATATGGTCAGTTTTGAAACAAAGTATTTAAGAAACAGATAATATATATGCATGTATCTGTAATTTATACAATAAAAACATATGATACATTCTTGTAATGATACTTACATATGGCTCAGACAGGTGCAGATGGATCAAAGTAAATAGCTGGAGATGGTAGCAAAAGAGGAAAGGGAAAGAGGGCAGTAATCGTCAGATAGCAGAGTGAGGAAAAGTTAGAATGGGGGCTTAGTAGAACTGAATGGATGAAGTAAAATAAAGAAGGGTCATTAAATATGGTAATGAGCTAATAGAAATGGGGGCATAGTTCTGTGGGGTATTACTGATATGGTTAGTTCTTGTGCAAACTGACTTTGGACAATTTATTTGGACTTTATTTTGTTAGTAATCTTTCTGTTTCTTATTTTAGTTTGGATAGGAAAAAATAATTTATGTTACATCAGGTGAGTTTTTAGTTGCAGGCTAGCCCCATTACTATGTATAAGTTTGTCAGTCATTATTTATGATCCTTTGTGCTTTTTATGCATTTATTAGTTTTCCATAGGTTAAAGCTGTTATTGAAACGTTGATCTGATGAAGTCCATTTGGTGGCGGAAAGTGCTTATCATAAATTAAAGCTGAGTTATTCTGGTGACTAACTTACACAACATTTTCATCATCTCTGCCATGACTTAATCTGAGCCTAATGCTTCCCTGAATGTATTTTTCTTAGTGGAATGTTCTTCTTTCATTGTAGGCTCTGTCTGGGGCAGTACAGCTTCCATGCAGTTTTCTTCATTGAAATGATGCTGGATGTACTCCCTCCTGTCTTGGATGTCCTGCTTTTGATGTTGCCATTATGATTATGAACAGTGTCTGATGCCTTGCAACCTGATAGTTTCTTTGTGCTATCTGTTGAGTCACTTTCCAGAAGCTTGTGGAGTGCTTCTGCTGCATTGTTCTTTGTTATTGCAACTGCTCTCTTAGCTTTGTTAGACAACCATTATCCCTTCCTAGATTTCTACATTTTTTCTGTGTCCCACTTTGTCTTATCATTGCACTGGATTCTGATTGCCATGAGTCTGTCACTAATTCTGCTGAAATCCCTCATTGTCCGCATATCTGTTCTATAGCCCTCACAGATGCCGTTTATGAGGCACTGCCATTATTCTTCAACTCCTCTTCTTCATGAGGTGCCAAAGCCATGAGTATTCCTTGAACTCTTTGTGCTTTCTCTCCAGTCTACTTCCAGGTCTTCGGTATGTTGACCTTAAAGCCTTCTCTGCAGCTGATTGTGGCAAATGGTGGTTAATGCTGTGGGCCAGCTGTTTTTCTGAAAATAACTATACAGTAGCAGTAAAAGTCCAGGAGTTGGCGAAGTACTCTCTGTTCAAACAGTCCAAATAAAATCCAAAAATAAAAGAGAGTATACCACGCCTAAAAGTACTAAAAATACTTTAATGCACAGTAAAACAATGAAAAAGGTAAGCGCTTTCACAGTCTATTTTCATAACTGCTTCTTCAGACCTAACAGCATACAACCCTCACCCCCATTTATATTAACAAACATCCAATCAACATTCAACATTAATTAAAACATCATTATTCAATCAATTCAGACAGAACAGAGAATATATTCTTCAGTGTGTCAGGTGTCATGCTTTCAAGACTGGTTTCAAAGGCACTCTTTCATTAAGCCCAGGAAATGTATCACTATTCAGTCGATTTATCCTCTCCTGTTTTTTTACCTCAGTTAGGTTCTTAAAATCTCCCCCTCTCAGATTAGTAACTAAAACTTCTAACACTAAAAGCTTAAAACTATGACTCTGCCCCTTATCAAGAACATGCTGGGCTAGGCATTAGTTGTTTTTACATTCTTAATATCATTGACATGCTCTAATACTCTATCCTTTAAGCGTCTATTAGTCTTTCCTACATAATAGGTGTAACATTACACACAATATGCAAAATAAATCAAGTGCTTAGTATGGGCAGAACCATAATTTTAAGCTTTTAGTGTTAGAAGTTTTAGTTACTAACTTGAGAGGGGGAGATTTTAAGAACGTAACTGAGGTAAAAGAACAGGAGTGGATAATACGACTGAATAGTGATAAATTTCTTGGGCTTAATGAAAGAGTGTCTTTAAAATCAGTCTTGAAAGCATGACACCTGACAATGTATTCTCTGTTCTGTCTGAATTGATTGAATAATGATGTTTTAATTAATGTTGAATGTTGATTGGATGTTTGTTAATATAAATGGGCATTGTATGCTGTTAGGTCTGAAGAAGCAGTTGTGAAAATAGACTTTGAAAGCGCTTACCTTTTTCATTATTTTACTGCGTATTAAAGTATTTTTAGTACTTTTAGCCGTGATATACTCTCAATGACTATACATTCACTGATTCTACCCGATTGCCCTTTACTTACTATGAGGAAGTCTACTTGAGTTCATTGTTGAACACTGTTGTATGTGATCTTGTAGCTGTCTCTCTTACTGAACCATGTATCAGCCACCATTAAGTGATTTGCCAAAGAGAAGTCTAGAAGGGCCTTTCATTCGTTGCTGCTGTTGTCCCATTCAGGTAGACCCAGACAGGCTTCATATTCTGTTCTGTCTGTCCTGATATGTGCATTAAGGTCCCACATTATCACCACCATCTCACGTTATTCTGCTTTATTTAGTGATCCTATAACTTCCTACCAGAGTGCACTCCTTTCCTTATTATCACAACCCTGCTGTGGGACATAGGCTGAGATTATAAATACTGTCTTATCATTGCACTGGATTCTGATTGCCATGAGTCTGTCACTAATTCTGCTGAAATCCCTGATTGTCTTCTGAAGCCTCTTCACCACAATTCCCACACCATTTCTAGTGAGAGTCTACTGTCTGTCAGTAATGAATCCCAAGACAGTGGCTTTGCTGCACTGCCTTTCCATCTTGTCTACTGAATGCAGAGGATGTCCAGCCTCCTATTTACCATCATGTCATCCATTTCTAGGCTGCATACAGTCAGTGAACATATATTGAGTATAGAAATCCTCATTTCATGTTTGACAGGTTAACTGATTTTATGATCAGCTTTCATCCAAAAGAACTATAGCAGAAAATCCAGTCTGAGCCACTGGACATTTGCCATCCAGTAGCTCAATGACCCAGGGCTCCTGGGCGTTATGGCAGATACACACTGGCTATTAGAGGCTCCTCCAACTGTTATCATTAGTCCTGGTGTAAGTCAGAGTAAGTCAAGGCCTTCATCCACTTATCACTGGCAAGTGCCACACCCATTCTTGGAGATGTTTGCCAACTTGACCAAATCACCTTGAGACAATTTGTATACCATTGGGTGGCTAGCCCAAGCACAGCTCTCAGTCTGTGATCCATTTTGTCCTTTCTCAAAGATACTGTGCCACTGGTGATACTCCAAGAAGTTGGTATGTTCAATGTTTCCCCTCAATGGTCACTGTCTAGAGTCTGTGGTGTTGCCCATAACTCTATTCTTGGGTGAATTTGAAGAAAAACAACCAGCATATTTTTGTGAGATGGGAGAAACTTCCCAGAGAGAGACAAGGAGAACATGCAAACTCCACACAGGCATTGACCTTAAATCATTGTACCCTGTGCATGGAATGCAAAGTCCTTAACCATGATGCCAAATGTGTCAAAGCCTGTTTCAAATTTGTGTTACACAGTTTGGCCAGAGAGTAACTATTCTAAATTATTTTCCAAAAACGCACACTAGCACTTAATGCCATACTTTAAACAGAGCAAATAAATAGGGCAGGTTACTTTTTCCACAAACAGCAAGTCCCACCACCCAATCCGGTAGTCTGCCAGAGTAAATATTTCCATTTATTTCACACACATGCCCACTAACCCTTAATGACAGACTTTAAGCTGAGAAAATGATGAGGTCAAGCTGCATTCATCCACAGCGCAACTAGCCCCTCAGTCTGGTTGCTTGCCAGCATAGTAAAAAAGACAGAATAAATATTTCAGTTTATTTTACACAAATGCACACTAATCATTAATGTCAGAATTTATACTGAGCAAATGGCGAAGCCAAATTACTTTCATACATAGTATAGCTAGCCCTCCGGTGCGGTTGCTTCTACCAGCATATTAAGAGAGAGAGACAGTAAATATTCCAATTTATTTCACACAAATGCACGAGTCCCAAATGCTACATTTTAAACTGTGCAAATAATGAGGTCAAGTTACTTTCATCCAGAGCACAACTAACCCCATGCCAAAGTACAAAGACAAAATATTCCTGTTTATTTTACATACACGCACTCTAGCCCTTAATGCCAGCCAGGCTTTAAGCGGAGAAAATGAAAAGATTAGGTTACTTTCATCCATAACACAGCTAGCTGTACCCCCTATGCTGATCACCTAATGGCATATTAAAAAAATATTTTACATAAATATACACTACTTCTTATTTTTTTACTTTAAATAGAGACAACAAAGAGATTATGTTGCTATCCCCGTCAAAAAAATCTGGTTGCCTCCCAGCATGAAAAAAAAAATAATACTTACCTTCAAATTGGCATTTGACTAACTATCACAGTTTCAGTGATATTCTTTTTAAAGTATACATGGGCTTTCTATCCTTTGCCATCCCTGCGTGCAGTACTTTTGATAGGGTTGCTGTGGCTGTGGGTAATTATTTATATGTTCTTTTAAGTAAAGAAATATTTCTTTACTTAAAAGAATAAATACAAATGATAAAATCTGAATATCTTCACTGGTCCATGCTGCTCATGTGCAAATGGCAAGCACCACTGTTAAATACCGTGTCTGTCATTTACCATGTTTTTCTTAAAGAAATATTTCATTTCTAATAAGTGATTGATCACTTGATCTGATATTGTTAATCCTCGTTCATTCCTTACGCATAGGTATTGGTTCCGAGCTTGGAACCGAGCCGGACATTTTCCAAGCTCACGTCAACTTCTAACTCTTGAGCTAAACTCTTACCCACAATTCCCCTCTCCCTGTTACCTCAGATTTTGTTTGCTGCGTTGCCATCCGGTCATGTCAAGCTACTTCTCTTGAGCTAAGTACAGTCAATTGTTGTCTAATTGCTTTGCAAATTACTTTTCTGTCAGAAAAGTTGATATTTTATTGTCTCTTACCCTATCGCATGATTTGTATCTAACATTCATATTTCCTCAGGTTTTTTCTGTCCTTTTCTTACCCTTTTTACCGCGAGGTAATTTCTCCTTACCATCATTGGTAATCCTTTTTCCTTTCTCTATCATACCTTCGGGTATTTTTTTGTACCATTGTTGGTACTTTTCTATTTGTTAATATGGCAGATAAAAAGGGTAGTCCGGGGTTTAAGCGGTGTTCTGATTGTGGACACAAACTGCCTACTTCTGATGCACACTCTTTGCATTTATTGTTTGGGAGCTTCCCATTTATCTGTTGAACCACCTTGTACTATTTGTGAGAACTTTTCTAATAGAACTTTGTTAGAAAGGAAAAATAAGCTGATACTGAAGGGACTTCTAAAATCTCCCTTTTCAGAGGCTATTTCTGGGTCAGAGGTCTCAAACCCTCCTAAAGCCCATAAGAAAATGGATGTTTCTATGAAGGCTAAATCCATGCCTTCATCCCCGGCTGGGGACTCTCACCAACCAAAATCTAAAAAGGCAAAATTTTCAGCTCTGGAGCTCTCTCAGTCAGCCCCAGTGCTTTCGGTGCCCAGGCCTTTGGCTCCATTAGTGATTTCGGCTCCGTCCTCTCCTGCAGCCTTCTACATATTGGCACTGAGGGGTTCCTCGGTTCAGACCATTACCACTATATTGGCACCGACCGTTCAGTCGGCGCAGATCTTGACCGCATCGGCTCCAAGATCTTCCTCGGAACCGAAGCCTTTATTGTTGACTCCAGTTTTGTCGGTTCCAGCTTTGGCGGTACTGGCAACCACTTTGGCACCAATCGTCCTGTGTCAGTGCAGACAATGACATCAGCACCCATGGCTTCTTCGGTGCAGACTACAGTAGTTCATTCTTTCTCACCACCATTGTCCTTGGTGCGGCCAGATGAGATGGGCACCGAGTCTGCCTCTTTTGTGGACAGGCCTGTTTCTCCCTCAGTCTCTGAGAGGTCCACTAGAAGTCTTTCTGAACCTGATGTGTTGCATCTTGTGGACCAGGCTTTCCTGGCCAGAGGTATTCCACCCCCCAGGAACTATCCTTCCTTGGTAGGTGATCACCCATCTCCAAAGACACCTTCTTATTCTCCTCCTTCATTGCCTTTGAAGTCCATGGATATAGTACAGTCTTCCCCTTCTGCGGTTCCCTTTATGGATCTCACTAAGGATCCACAGTTGCCTTCATGGCAGGAAAGTTTTGCTATGACCCAGGATGTCAGCTGTGATACGCATAGCTTGCTGCTCCACAGCCATCCAGGGACTCTGAGTCAGCAGGCTGAGCCACTTAGGGGAAGAGTGCCCCCTGTCCTAGACATACACTCCTCTCTGGGTGGACCAGCCTTCTGAATGATGGAGAAGGCTTTCGCTGCTGGCAATACCGGACTGTCTATACCTCCACCCTCCTCTGGTACACTGGTTTCACAAGTCACACCTAGCGGACACCGGGGGCAAGGCCCCCAGAACATATTCCCTCAGGAATCCCCTTTTCCATTGTCTTCCCCAGCTTCTCCCACTGAGGAGGTCCACCGGAAAAGTTTGTGTAAGAGGAAGCACATGGACTCTACAGAGGAGTCCCTCACCGAAGACACAGATTTTGATGATGAGGAAGGATCCCCTTGGTCACCATCTGAGGTATCCTTTGGCAATATCCTTGAAATCCTGAAACAGAGAGGTGACTGGCAGCCCTCTAATTTGACCCCTGAGGAATCTGTGTTCCTGCAGGCCTTTCACACTTGGCTTGTGCAACTTCACGGAACCTTTTAAGTCTTTCTTTCTTAATGCCCCCACTGAGCCCTCCTCATTGTTTGGGCCCAAAGTTAAAAGCACACTGGCCAGATGTGAACAAGATGGTAAGACCCTTTCTGCCATAGGTGTCTGTTATTCTTCCCCTCAACGTGCTTTCTCCTGAAACCAAAAGAGTGGGAAGATATGGTTCAAGAAATCTCAGGGTCCTTTCTGTGACACACAGGCTGAGTTCTCCCCCAGAGGCAGAGGGGGAAACTCACAGGGAAGATGCTCCTTTCAGGGCAGAGGGGGACCATGTAACCAGGGTTCCAGGGATTCTTTCCCTGGTCAATCCTACCAGTGCTCCTGAAGAGCAGCCCAATTCCTTTCCTTTGGTGGTGGTTGGGGGATGTTTTTCCTTGTACCCTTCTGCCTGACTAACCATCACCACCGATTCTTGGGTACAAAGGATCATAACCAGAGGTCATCATATCCCCTTCGATCTTTGTCCTGTCCCTTCAAAAAATCTTCCTGATGTTCCACCCAGTCAAAGGGAAGAAGCAGCACTAGAGATAGAAAAGCTGCTAAGAAAGAGAGTCATCCAAATAGTCTCTCCAGACCAGATAGGTTCCGGATTCTACTCAAGACTATT
This sequence comes from Protopterus annectens, assembly GCF_019279795.1. NCBI lineage: Eukaryota > Metazoa > Chordata > Ceratodontiformes > Protopteridae > Protopterus > Protopterus annectens. The sequence goes on from NC_056741.1 coordinate 1,437,090,148, forward strand.
TTTGGTGCCAAAGAAAACCGGGGACTGGAGACCAATTTTGGATCTCAGTGTATTGAACAAGTTTGTGAGAGTACAAAAATTCCGGATGGTCACAATACAGTCTATCCTTCCACTTTTGGAAAAAGATGATTGGATGTGCTCTATAGATCTTCAAGATGCGTACTACCACATAAAGGTGGACAGGCCATCGAGAAGATTTCTGCTCTTCTGTGCGGGAGCCAGTCACTACCAGTTCAGAGTACTGCCCTTCGGACTCTCTACAGCCACCAGAGTGTTCACAAAGTGCATGGCGGTTGTCACAGCTCACTTGTGACTTCAAGGATTCCAGGTGTTTCCATACCTAGACAACTGGCTCATTTCTGCCCCCACCAGACATCTACTGGAAAAAGCCCTGGCATACTCTCTCCTTGCTGCTCAAAGGCTTGGCATAACCATAAACTGGCAGAAATCCAATCTCACCCCATCTCAGTTAACAGATTTCATAGGGGTTATCTTGGACACAAAAAACTGCAGAGCTGCTATTCCAGAGCATAGCATTTTAAGGATAAAGCAGCAACTAATTCCAATCCTTTCAAAGAAAAAATCCACGGCTCACTCGGTTCTACAGCTGTTGGGTTCCATGGCAGCCTCCATCACCATTGTTCCCCTGGCCAGGTTTCACATGAGGCTTCTACAATGGCTACTGCTCACCCAGTGGTATCCTTTTCAGCATCCTCTTTCAGCCATGATTCGAGTAACCCACAGGTGCAAACAGGAGTTAAATTGGTGGATGACACACTATCTCTCACAATGGTCTCGCCCCTTTCCCCCCCAGCAACCCAAGGCCCCAGTGATCACGGATGCCTCCCTGATGGGGTGGGGGGGGGCTATGTCAGGGACAGACAGTCCAAGGCACTTGGTCCCAACTGGAGGCCCATCTGCATATAAATGTTCTAGAGCTGAGGGCGGTGCTTCTGGCGTTGCAAGCATTCCATCCCCTGCTGCCTTCTGGGATAATTGTGATTCAATCAGACAACATGGCGGTGGTCTGGTACATCAACAAGCAAGGTGGAACCAAATCTTACCCCTTTGTCGAGAGGCCATGAGGATATGGCAGTGGGTGATGGCTACCAATCGTTTTCATCTAGCAATGCACATTCCCGGGAGTTCCAATGTGATAGCAGACAGACTCAGCAGGTGTATTCTACAACCTCATGAGTGGTCTCTGAATCCCTTGATACCAGTGGAGATCTTCCACTGCTGGGGCCGTCCTTGCTGCGACCTCTTTGCATCCCCGACCAACTACAAATGCAGCAACTACTTCACCCTGATTCCCCCTCCGGGACAAACACTCTAGTCCACGATTGGCCCTTGGGTTTTCTCTACGCTTTTCCACCCTTTCCTCTCATTCCCCAGTTTCTGAAGAAAGCCCGGCAGTTGAAGAGCAAGGTAATCCTCATAGCACCATATTGGCCATGACAGATTTGGTTCCCATTCCTTTGGCCTCACCTACTGGCTCGACCATGGATTCTCCATCCAATCCCGGAGTTGATCTCACACCCACAGAACCTGATTCAACCTAACCTGGACAGCCCGAAGCTAACGGCTTGGCTACTCCAATTCCCTTGATAGCCAGGCAGAATGATCTTTCTTTACCAGTACGTGATATTCTCATTGCTTCTCATAAGTCTTCCACTAGAATTACTTATCTGAGCAAGTGGAAAAGATTTACCTGTTGGCTGAAAGATAAACAACTAGACCCCTTTTCAGCACCAGTGTTGATAATACTAGACTATCTGGCCGACCTGTTTCAATTGGGTCTATCAGCCTCTACCATTAGAGTTCATTTGGCTGCAATTTCTAATGTTCATGAGGGTGTCCAAGATTCCTCTCTTCTGTCACATAAATTGTGCAAGACCTTCATAAAAGGTGTGAATCATCTGAAGCCAACTTTTAGAGAACCTATTCAATCATAGGATATATCATTAGTTCTACAAGCTCTGACAATGGCACCTTTTGAACCAGCCTCTTCTTGCGACCTCAAGTATTTGTCATGGAAAATCTTGTTTTTGGTCGCTATTACTTCTGCCAGACATATTTCTGAACTTCAAGCTTTATGTATCAAGAGTCCATACTTGATTTTTCATAGAGATAGAGTGTCTCTGAGAACTAATCCATCATTTCTGCCTAAAGTGATCTCTGAAATGTCCATTAATCAAGCCATTGAATTGCCAGTTTTCCTTCCCAACCATTCAAACAGAGGAGAGTATTGTCTACATACCCTAGAGATACACAGGCAAATCCATTTTTACTTAAACAGGACTAAACCCTTTTGTAAATCTGACCAGTTATTTTTGGCCTTTTCTGGATCTAGATTAGGATCGTCTGTTGCTAAGGTTACATTAGCTAAATGGTTGAAGGACTGTGTGACCTTTATTTACACACAACGTAATATCTCATTGCCTACTACCATGAAAGCTCATTCAGCAAGGTCGGTGGCAACCTCTGCTGCCTTCCATGCCAGAGCTTCTTTACATGACATCTGTGCAGCTGCAACTTGGGCTACGCCTCATACCTTCATCAATCATTACAACTTGGATTTGGCCTCCAGGGGAAGAGCATCTTTCGATTCTATGGTGCTCAGGAATGTCCTTCCATGAGAGCCTCTCTGGAATAGAGGTAGCTGGGGACTGTGTCCCATGCGTAAGGAATGAACGAGGATTAACAATATCAGATAAAGAAGTTATGTCTTACCATAACATTTCATCTGTATTGTTGATCCTCGTTCAGTCATTATGACCCTCCCTCCTTCCCCCTCCTGTGGTTTCTAGTGGATCTCACCATCCAGTTCTCTTAGGTTATTTGACCAGAGGTAACCTCTACCTTCTTTAACTTGCAAACTCAATCTGAGGTAACAGGGAGAGGGGAATTGTGGGTAAGAGTTTAGCTCGAGAGTTTGAAGCTGATGCGAGCTTGGAAAATGGCCAGCTCGGTTCTGAGCTCGGAACTGATACCCATGCGTAATGACTGAATGAGGATCAACAATACAGATGGAACGTTATGATAAGACATAACTTCTTTTTATGTTCTGTATGTAGGCTAACTAAAATGAATTAGGTTATGAGCAGAACATAAAAAAAACTTTAAAACAGAAGTTCTTTTTATAACCTCTACTGCATATATGAAATCATCAAAGAGTCATGAGAGAAACAAAGTCCTAAATTAAGAGAGCAAGAACTCTAATAACTAGAAAAGAGTTTAAATTATACAATGATGTTAAGGTAAAAATCTTTTTAAAGTGACTCAATGGTGTACTCATGATCAACCATCCTGTTTCGTAGGAAATTATGATATATTCACTATGCCTATATTTACTTATGTGTGATTTTTCTGTCATGGGCAAATTATGCTGCTCATGGCTAAACCATGGATTACATACTGAATGCCGTTGTCATTTGCTTAATTATACCATATAAACTTACTGTAATCACACAAGTCCATTTTGTGATATGCAATCTATCCATGGTGGGTCTATAACATATTTTTTTTTTTGTAAACAGAATGATGAATACAATATGAGTTCCCAAGTGAAATTTCTAGGGAATATTAAAGCAGCAAACACCAACTGCATGTTAAAAATTCAAGTTTATCTCAAGTTGCATTGCATATTGATGCTCAAAGTAATTTTGTTGAGTGATCATTTTTTTAAATTACACTTACTCAGCAAAAGATTTGATAAGTTTCAGTGTAAAGCTTATTTCGGTCAAGAGTAGAAGTAGCATTAAACATGTTAAATGCCTGTTTCTTATTCATTGGCTGCACATAAAATACCATTTTCTGGTATTTTATTTTCGTGAAAAATATATTGCTTCACATTAGGGGTGATAACATTCTTTGCATGAGCAGTTGTTCTGAAAGAAGAAACCAAAGATTGTATTAATAACTTTAACAAACTTTTTTACAAAGTCAGAACTATTGCTCTGTGTCTTTTACTATAAACAAAATAAAAGTAGTTACAGCTGTTTTATCATTGTTTTTTTTCAAGCACTCTGTGTCTACCAAGAAACAGCCAAGCTGAGATACCCTATTACAGTATGTTTTAAAATTATACATTTACAAGAGAAATGGAAGGCAAACTGAAGCTTCTGAGAATTATAGCATTGTTTTGTGTATCTGTTGTAAAGGAAAGTATTTAATTGTTTTGGTATGGATATTTATATATATATATATATATATGTATGTATTTATTAATTTCTGTGTTTACACCATTTTTAACATGGTATGCATAATTGAATTTGGGCACAGATGATGATAATGATAATAATATTAATGATGATGATGATGATGATATTAATGATGATGATAGTATGAGCACTGGATGTGCACATCAGCAACTGGATTTGTTCCAGCAGTGTGAAGAACAGCAACAGTAATTTCCTTGCAGAAAGGGGGGGGGGGCATTAACCAACCCTGGGAACTATAGGCCCATAAGTCTAACCACCTTCATCTGCAAGGCCATGGAAAAAATCATCATGGATCTTATCAACAAAGACATATGCGACCTTCATACTCTAGTCCCAACCCAGTTTGGCTTTGTTAAGGGTAGATCATGCTTAATAAACCTAGGAGAATTCTTTGAGAATGTCACCAATGCCCTGGATGAAGGTTAGACAGTGCATACTGCCTGTCTTGACCTTGCCAAGGCTTTTGACACAATCCCCCACTCAGGTATCATTGAGAAACCCTCCCAGCTGGGGATTAACCCTTATGTCACTAGATTGGTAGCCAGCTTGCTCACTGACAGAATACATACTGTCAAAGTTGGTGACTCCATCTGTACCAGTAGACCCATCACCAGTCGCATACCGCAAGGGTCTGTGATAGGCCCTTTAATGTTTGGAACCTTTTCTTGGAAGTCCAAGCTAAAGTAGACGGCCTTTGGCTTACCAAGTTCATTGATGATTACAAATTGGGTGCAATTGATGAGTCCGCTGATGATGTTAACATATTACAGGAGGAGCTATCATAGACAAATGACTGGTACCAAAGCCACAGTCTAAAACTAAATGCAAAAAAGTTTATTATTATCCCCTTTGGCAAAGCGGAATTCCCTGCTAATTACAATATTGACAACCCCCCCCCCCCAGTTCAAACCCAGGGGTGCAAGATCTGGGAATGCAGATAGATAGCAATCTGAACTTCAACCACCAAGTTTCTACAGTGGTAAGGAAAGCCTTCTGTGTTGTGCATCTCATAAGTAAAGGCATCACATCCAGGTCTAAGGATGTTATAACTTCACTGTACTCAACCCTCAACAGACCAGTATTAAAGTACAATGCTCCCTCATGTATGTATCTTACCAGACACCTGCAGCAGCTGAAGAGACCATAGAGGTTTCTCAACAAGAAAATACAGGGTCTCCAAACAATGACTTACGTGGCTAGATTGAAAGCCCTATCACTGTACTCTGTATCGTATAGACTGCTGAGAAGTGACTTGTGCCTGGCCTACAGGGCAGTGTCTGACCCTGCCCTGATGGACATGCTGCAAATTCACAAGTCAAATGGCACAAGAGTCACTCACTCTAGGGATCTTAACCTAGCCTGTGACATAAACAGGACATGATGGAGAGCGAGATATCTCTCCCAGAGATTGCTGCTACTGTGGAATAAACTTCCAGTTCACGTGAAGCAGTGCACCTCAATGACCCCATTCAAGCACAACCTGGACAAATGCATTGGAGACTGCAAATTCACCCCGGTGATGTCACATATGTCCCTCAAGAACAGGGGTAGTCAATGTTTATCATAGTCTTGCTCAGTGAATTACGTTTATCTAACCAAGGGCAATTGAGGTAACTTGGGATTAACATGACTAGGCTTGTAAGGGCTCTAGAGCTGCTAGCCTAGTAACATCCTATGAACCTATCAGCATTTCTGAATACCTTGGATATCACTGACTGACCATCAATATAAAAAAAAATGAACATTTGCATAGGTACTGGAAGACAGAAAACATGAAACTCTGTTAAGAGATACTGTGGAGGATATAATAAAAAGGAAAATGCATAAACAGCACAATATTTCCCATCATGTTTGTGTGTGTGTGTGTGTGTGCGTGTGTGCGTGTGTGTGTGTGTGTGTGTGTGTGTGTGTGTGTGTGTGTGTGTGTGTGTGTGTGTGTCTGTATGTGTATGTCTAGGAGTATATGTCTGTTAAGGGCTGTCAGGACAGTGTTTGATTCTGAGACATTAAGCTCTAACGAGATATTTCTCTCTGTGTTTTTACCTTATCTCTGAATCATATACAGTCATCGCTCATTATTTGGTAATCCTAAATTAGCTAATTAGTGCTGGTGTTGATAATCTCTCTGAATTGCAGGGATTGTTTATTAACTGGAAAAGCTTGATTCTTGTGCTTCAGTGACATAACCAACCCTTCATAAATAAAGCGACATGAAGAGCATGTTAGGAATTCTGGGAAACGTTGCCCTTCCAAAATGTCTGATTCATTTAGTTATGTTTAAGAATGGGCCTCTTTTAGGAGTATCTGGTATGATGGGTTCTTAACAACTACAAAAGATTAGGTAAAATATATATTTCATAGAGTTTATTCTGGGAGAGTGAGTCATCTATCCAGGTCAGAAACTGTCTTGCTCCTATGGTTATTAAAATTTACTGTAGTCACAGTGGCAGGACCAGTACAGTGAGAGTACCGAGAACTCCAGTTTAGAGCCAAGTGTGATATATTGCCTGTGCCACTGTGAAGAACAAGGGATTTTTCCAGGTATAGAATGCAGTTGGAGGACCTGCTACTGACCTTAAGAGTTTGTATACTCCTGTGAGAGAGCCAACTGATGAAACCACTATATGAAACTTATTCCCTGCGTAAGCTAAAAATTTGATAAGGAGCTTGATGATGACTCTTACAACAACTATTAGGACTATTGCCTCATTCTTTTTTATTCTTCTTATTAAAAGTTTAAGAAATAAATTGAAGATAAATGCAGAAAGTGAGAAGTCTTTGTATGTGCTAAACTTTAAGGAGGAAGGGTTGAAAAAAATAACATGAGCCCTAGGGTTGTCAGCAGCATGAAATAAAGGCCTTCTATATAGTTAGTAAAAGGAATGTGAAACTTTATAACTTCTAAGGAAGAGAAGATAGTAGGCAAATTATCATGCGCAAGAATCTTTTCTACATCTAATGTGTTCATTTTCCCAGGATTGTTGAAATGTTTAGTCATGGTAAAATAAACAGTCTTGTTTGAATTTGGTATCAGAGATGTCTTAATGAAAATCATTTATTCAATTCTAAACAATTTCTCTTAACGTTCTTTAAAATATTGGCCCAGACCTCTCAACCAATTGGGGACAAATTTCAACAGAATCAGGGACAAGTCAAGACAAAATCAGGGACAATCAGGGACACTTTTAAAATATATCAGCAACAAAAAATAAAAAAATTGAAGACAAATCCAAATAAAACGACCAAAGGAAAGATCCAACACTGGTTTATTCACAAGTCTCTAGCGCCTCGGCTCACGCCTTCAAGGAGAATAAATTAAAATACATTTTCCCAAATATTTATATCATTCACAAACACTCAATTAAACAATTATTAAATAATTAAACAATTAATCAATGCTTTATAAAAATACTTTCCAATTGCAATCCATGTTTATACCACTAGGTGTCATTGTTCCATATTTTAATATAAAAACAGTTTCTTTATACAAAAGTTTCTGTTTAACCACTTCATCATTATTACTTCCCATAACTATATGTTCTAAAACAGTTGCTAACAAACCCTCTGGTTCACTATTATGGTATTTTTTAAAGTGCATTGCAAGGGGACTTTCTTTTCATTTTTTATGTCCCTTATATGTTCTTGAAGTCTAACTTTAAAAGCACGCTTACTTTCCCCAATATAAAAAAGTCCACATGGACATTTTAGTGCATATACCACCGCTTCTGTGTTACAATAAAACCTTCCATTAGGTTTAAAAAGTTTTCCATTAATACATTCAAATGTTTGACTGACATATTTACAAGAAATACATTTTCCACATTGATATGTTCCCAATAATTCCATTTTTGTCTTTATTTTTAAATTAATATTTGGTCTATGATATCTAGCATGTACTTACATGTCCTTTAAATTCCTACCTCTTTTATATGAAAATATTATATTTTCAGGAACCGTTCCTAATAGATCCTTATATTTAAATAAGGAAGGCCAATACATTTGTATGGCCTGTTTCACTTGTTCTGCTATTAAGTCATACATTAAGACCATATATATTTTTTGTGGTTTCTTTAAATTACCTTTAAAACACTGATATTGATTTCTTGTTCCATTTTTCTTTTTTCTAGCTTTCTGTAAGGACAGTTTAACTTCTTCTATTTCATAACCTCTATTAATAAACAACTGGAAAGTTTTTTCTAATTCTATTTCTACATCCCTACTATTATTACATAATCTCATCACCCTTGTAAATTCACCATATGGTAAGGATTTAATAAGATGTGATGGGTGGTAACTATGTCCATCAAGGAAATGTAAATCATTTTCAAATTTCCGATATATTTTAGTAACAATTTTACTATTGCTTTTCCCTTCCAAAGTTAAATCCAAGAAATTAACTCTATCACCTAACTGAAAACCATCAAATTTTAAGTCAAATTGATTTTTCTGTAAATTCTCCTTAAATTCATCTACTTCCAGTCTTCCCCCTTTACATATAAAAATCAAATCATCAATATAACGAAAATATTTTACTACATATTTTTTAAAAAAACTCATATGATACAAAAATTCTAACTCAAATAAATTCATCAGAACATTTGCATACATCGGGGCAAAACTTGCCCCCATAGCTGTACCTTTTAATTGATGAAACAATTGTCCATCAAAATAAAAATAATTATTTTTTAGGCAAAACTCCATTAATTCCATAATATAGAAGGACTGTGGACTATCTCCCAACAATTTGCTCAAAGCCCTTAGGCCATAATCATGTCTGATGCTTGTATATAAGCTTTTGACATCAGCTGTTAGCCAATACATATCTTTAGTCCATACAATCGATGATATCTTTTCCAAAAATTCAAAACTATCTTTGATGTAAGATTTTTGTTTTATAACATATGGATATAAGTAACTATGTAAGAAAATGCCCATATTGTGTAGAAAATAATTACAAGCTGATACAATAGGACGTCCTGGAGGGTGAGCAGCATTTTTATGTATTTTTCGTAAGCAGTAAAATAAAGCCACTTCACAATTAGACATCTTAAACTTCTTAGTGACATCATCCTTTGTGAAATAGCCCAATCTTAACCCTTTTTGTAATATGTCATCAAACTGTTTTACTGCTTGTTCATACATCTTAATATCACATTTGCTATAAGTTTCATTACCATTAAGATGTTCTAAACACATTTGAACATTTGGGTATAGTGCATAAGAACTACTTTGTTACCCTTATCCGCTGGTTTTATTACTAATTCTTTATTATTAACTAAAGCTTGTAAAGCCTTCCATTCTAATTTACTCAGATTATATGCAACATTTTGTTTATTTCTTTCATAATCAGCATAAATTAGCTCTATAGCAAATTCAATCATAGCTGTAAAATTCTTTATGCCCTCGTGTAAACGGTGGAACAAACTGAGTTTTCACTTCTACTTTTGAAGTATCTAACTTGCAATATGCGTTGTTATACACATTATTGTCAGCCATTATATCTAAATCAGACAGGCAAGAATGGAAACTATCATCAAATTCATCCGATGAAGAGGAAACCATGACATCTTCTTTTTTTCTATGAAAAGAATTACTATCTCTGTTATTAAAGAAAGAAATTAAATGCAGCTTGCGTATAAAGCGATATACATCGCTTTTTGTGATATGTGGTCGTGGTAGAACAGTCGGAATGTATTTCAAACCACGATTCAGTACAGACAAAGTGGCATCATCCAAACTAATGCCACACAAATTAACAACATATCTATTATCACAACTAAGTTCACATAAAGTCACATTAACTCTTTCTTGTACGTTTGTACCTTCTCGTTGTTGAAGAGGCATATTGTCTCTGCCCATTCTCGACTTCATCTTCGTTCTCTCTGAACCTCTCTCCTTCTCCAAAACCAGTTTGTTTATGCCCACAAAAGGGCTGCTGAAAAGAACGAGGGTTTTGTGCTGCTGGAAGCACAGGAAAGTCTCCACCTTCACCCGGTTCACTTTCCCACTCAGTGGAAACATCCGAATACGCATACTGGCCTCCATTGCTCGTCTGTCTCTCCTGATCCGCGAAACGTACGTTCTGACATCGCTTCCTGTTATTCAATGGTCTGGAGAAAGCAGAATCACCGGCATAATCCTTAATGTCGCGATTCAGTTTATGTTTCTTAATATTAAGCAAATCCTTCTCTAATTCTATTAGTTTGTTCTGTATGTCTTGGAGAGACTGTTCCATACGAACAGACCCTATGGCCCCCTATAATGTCTCACATGTATTAGAAATGTCAGTTTTCAATTTATTTTGTTTGATTTTATCTCGTTCAACCAAAATGCTTATCCATTCAATGGAACAGCGATGGGCAGCTGTTACCCATTTTTTATGGAACATTTTATCTGTCTCATCTTGTAAATCAAATGGTGTTGTTGGATTTTTGTAGGCTCTTAAGCCTCTTGGTGTGATATCCGATTCTAGATATCTCTGCAGACTTAAACAGTTCAAATGCACTGATAGTTCTTTAGCCATTAATTTATCAAGCTTATCAAATGTCTCTTTCATATCTGTAGGAAGAGAATTGCTTACTCTTTGTCCAATATGCAAAAAAGGATTATCCATTCTTCTCTGTTGTTCCCTTTGTAGAAATTTTTGCCAAAAAACAACTTGTTCTTCCTGTACTCCACGGGTATTATTTCGCTCACCCATTGATGTAGTGAATTGTTCCATAGTAGTTTGACTCACTTTTAAAATATTAATGCTAATTACTTGAAACATTGACAGGATTAGAGCATATGAATTAATACACATTTTCTGAAGTAAAAGAAGTTTATAACTCTTTATTGTCATTATTCATTAAGTGTAATTCACCACCTTTCCTCCAAAAGTCACTAGTTTTAAGAGGGACAGAGCTAAAATTTGAGTCAAAATCAGGGACAGTTTGGCCTGCATTTTAACCAGAATTTTACCTTTCTAGTTTACGAGAGCTACAGAACTATGTCAGGAAGGAAGAAATGTCTATTTTCCTGGTTTACAGGTAACTGTAATGGAGGCTTCAAAAAGTGAGGAATGCCTTGGGTGTCCAAGTGAAGTAAACTGAAAAAAAAATACTGACTAGATATAAAACTAGGTGTTCCCCTAATGTTTTGCATAGTACTACATTAAGGCCTTCAAGGCTCTGTACTGTTTTTGGATTTTAAATGCTTTACTACAACTTTGGTTTCATTGGTCAAGATTAGGGAGTTCAAGAATATTAACTTTTTTTACTAGATAAAGGATTTACATTATGTAAAATAGTTAGGTAGTATCATGTCTGAGTGCTGAATCTTTATATTGTTAAGTATGTAATATTTTTTATAGTATAGCACCCATTCACTTATAATTGCCTGGGATGAGTGAGTGTGATTTAACTGGGTAGTTTAGAAGGAGCTTAACCAAACAGGAAAACTAAAAAAAGAAGAATTGGATGGTGGCTGTTTTGGAATACATGTTGTCTAATTTATGCAAAATCACTTTCCAAGCAATTTACTAAATTTAGTTAAAAATGTAAGGGAATTAAGAACAAGTGCATTTGAGAAGCATGCTTATACCGACAGCAATCACCCTTTCGAGTCTAGAAAAGGAGTCTATCAATACAAACTACAACGTTTAACTTATTCACACTTTTATGCTTTTAAATATAGCATGCACAAAAATCTTGGGTAATGTAATACGCTTAAATGTCAATGACTGAAGGACAGCTACAGTGATGGTGTAGAAAGAAATGCAGTTATTGCAGCCACTAGTGAACCAAGCATGCAAAGAATACTTTATATATAAAACATCCAGTTTCTATAGCAGAGAGCAGCAATGTAGTCATAGAAAAGGATTATGGGATATTAAGTAAAGTAAACAACAAGGATGAGGTAAATGGACGAACCTGATGCATTGAATCAAAATATGCAATGCTGTGTGTAAACTGGCCAGTTAGAAGTATATGCAAAGCAAACAGAAAAAAAGAGCAAATAAGCAAAATGTCCTTTATTATTTAATTATTACTCTGCTTTACTCCAAAAATAATTCTTGAGAAATATCTCTACTTCAGATGTACCCTCATTTCCCCTTAGACTTTATTACAAGTTGTCATGGCACACTTGTAATAGCTCTCACAGTATATAGGAGAAAGATATCAGGAAGTGGGATGAAAAAGGAAAAAAAAAGAAGGGCGACTGTTCTGACTTCTGCCTACCATTGTATTTTCCTGTTAGATCAGTCATAATACTAAGTGAAGCAAAACAAAAATGGATGCACTTTTTGACATGTGGAGTTACTGAAGAACAATTTGGTCTGCCAATACCTGGGGAATACCAGTGATATCTCTGCAGACCCCTGGGTTATTCCTTTAGTCAGTGTGACCGATATGTCCTTGATCTTTGTTTGAACTGAAACTAGTTTGCCATAGATGCTGTAGGCTTTAATTATCACAACAGATAATTGTATCACTGACCAGAGTGGTAGTATCCATGTGGCACTACTCCAGTTCTTTAAATGTAGTGACTAGAAAATCCAACAAATTCAATCATAATTGGCAGTATTTTGCAGCTGTAGCTTGTGCCATCCATTGTGTGGTCATTTTCAGCATCCTAGGCATGAAATAATGTAGTGGTTATTATGCTTTTCTGAAAGTTATAGTCTGCATCATTTCATGTTTATACCTTATAGGTTGGTAAATGTGATATTCTGATTTTAAATTATACTCTTAGTTTCATTCTGCTACAGGTAGCACACTCGCCTTTGATACAGAAGGCTGTGGATTCTATTCCCACACCAGGCAGATTGATAGCTTACACTGCAGTACAGCATAAGGGGGGGGGGGTGCTGCTGCATTACTGAGCATGTGGTCTTTTAGATGAGACATTAAACCAAGGCCTCATCTGCTTGAGTTGGTGGTAGCTCGGGTGGAAATAAAAGATCCCACAGCACCTATGGAAAAGAGTAGGAGCCCTTTATTTATATACAGAAAGAACTCTTATTTACAAAATATTTACAAAATGCACAAACATATATATATATATATATATATATATATATATATATATATATATATATATATATATATATATATATATATATATATATATATATATACACTATACAAATATGTTTACACGTATTCATAATTTCCTTTCTAAATTTTCATCCCTGTTAGACTCCCACTCCTTTTCTCATAACCACTTAATATTGTTGCTAAAATCCATTTGCCATTAAACATAACTTCATTTATTCTTTCATTCCATGTAACCCATATAACATAAAATAACTTTTTATCTCTTCTTTTAACATATTAATGACTTCTGTTCTTACAATATCCATATTTAATCATATCCTTGTTTATTTTATCCACTTCTTTTATATCTTTGAAAAAGATCTTATTTACATAGCTTTCCCCATAACATTTTTACTCTTTTACATTTCGAAAGCATGTGTTCCATAGTTTATTCTTCTTGACAATGGAAATATAGTCTATCACTTTTCTTTTTATATGGCATATTTCCTTTTACTGGCAATTTCTCTATTACCAGTCTCTAAAAAAGATCTTGGCATTCTACCTTCTGATTATACCATTTGCTTCTTATTTTTATAGTTTTAATTTTTTCATCTGTTAAAAGTAGAGGAAGTTCCCTAATGCTCTGGCCAAATCCCCCCTAGTAGTATAAATGCTATCTCAGTTCTCCCCTGAAAAAAGGCCACTAGCCTAATGGGGCTAACCCTTTCAGCAAAGTATAAATAAATACATAAATAAATAAATAAATAAAAATTTGTTGCAGTGTTTTATTACTTATTATATTACTTACTGTATGTTTTGATATGAAGTTTTGTAATACACTGTGCCACATGGAGCACATTTATATTTAAATGTTATAGTTTTATTTCTACTGTGTTTGTGATACCAGTTTCATCCAATGAGCACTGTGTTTATGAATCTTAACCAACATACACTGTACAGGCCTATCACTTTGTGTTATCTCCACAGCTGACATACTAGATATTCTATGTATGTTAGAGTCTTAGTATGTATATGTGTATGAACGTTTGTGTACATATATGGAAATCACTGAGGCCTGCAGTGTACTGTACAGCTTGTGACCATGCACAAGTATAAAACATTGCTTCAGTCACAGAGATGTGACAGCAGGCCAGGACAGGAATGCATAAAAATATGTAGATAAATTAGTATGCAAAAGATCAATATTGTATCCAATTGATAAGAACACTACAATAGTAATGGAGGTGGCTGCTGGCAAGAAAACAAAACAATAATAGCCACCAGTTTCAAGCTTGCTTAAAATATGTTTTAAACAGGTAAAGGACCATGCACACAATGCTAAATTTATTTATATATATATTTTATTTTAATGGCATACTATTCAGTAAAATAAAAATCTGCAGCAACAGCTTCTGAGAAGCTTGACTTAAAAGCCATGTCGGACCCAGAGCTACTAGATATACTACACCTAAAGAAATCCCAATCCCTCCATGTCACATGCTCCAGTGACCTAAACCTCATTACCACAATAAACAGAACATGCTGGAGGGACAGGTTCCTAACCCAGCGACTTCCCATACTCTGGAACAAACTTCCCATAAGCAGAGCACTTCACTGGCCCTCTTTAAGAGAAATCTTGATGAGTAGATGGGCAATAGGAAGTTCACCCTGGGGATCACTTGACAGGGGCACTGGGAACTAACTTTGGGTGGCATGATGCCAGGGAATCTTCTTGGGCTAGGCTTATATAGGCTCTAGGGTCATTAGCCTAGTATACACCTATGAACCTGTGAGAAAAAAAATGGCACTGCTGTGAAATACTACAACTGTGCCGTGACCTTGATCTTTGTGCAATTGAATGAAGCAGTTATTTAACCACACAAAGTATAGCATCTGGAGGCTGTATTCATTTTGCTGCAAACTGAACACCGCAGGATTGGAGGCTGTATTAATTCTAGCAACCAAATGATATTTTGGAAAAAGGTGATCACTGGGAAGCAATATAAAGCACTGTGATCTTGACTGTTTGACAAGCACTATTGTGTGACATCTGATTGTGAGAAGCAATGACTAAAACAGTGGCAAGAAGAGCATTTCTCATGTTATTTTAAATGATTAAATATCACATAGTAAAGTATTTGCATCACTCAATAATGAGAAGTAAAAGGAATAATTCATTTAATTTGACATGATTCTGAGTCTATACTTCAAAAAATTCTCCTTCTGGCTCTCTCTTTGCTAGAACATTTGTGGCTATTGTAAACAATAATTTGAGTGAAACGGGTACCTAAAATTATATGGGTTTGCTTTACAGATGCAGGTTAACATATCTCAATGTAAGGAAAAGTAAAGAAAAGTAATGTGTTTCAAGATTATAAGTTGATAAGTTTTTCTCAATGTAATGTACTGTCAGTTTTCTTATTTTCTGTTTCCTGTTTCATGGTTGAAAATGATATTTGACCAGTCCAATTACCCAGTTATCAAACTTAAGAAATAAATTAGGAAAATAAGCTAAGATGGAGTTTTAACATACATTATATTCCAGGAAATGCTAGTTTCTGATATTGTTTCATTAGTATGATACTCACACACTTTGTGAAAATAAATGGAGTTTGTTGTGCAATTTTCTCTCCAATTCATGCATCACTTAGTTGATTCACACTTTATTGGAATGGGTAAGGAAAATTAAATGCAAGCGTGTGTAAGCAATACTGTCACAGTTTTTAACTCCATATCTACTCTTTAAGCATTAGTGGCTTTATTTCTAGCAAAGATCTTTATATCAGAAATATGATACCCATCTTTGACTTGCTTTACCAGACTGAATGGGAAAAGCTAAAGAAATCAATGGAGTGAGAGTGCTCTGATAAGAAACACCAAGTTAAGAAGTTTTTCATTTGCAGAGGTAGTGCATGTGGAGAAGTACGTTATGGTCCTAAATCAATGTCTGGAGTAATTGTGAGCTGTATGGCAGTTGTGTCTTATACAGTGGTTATGGATGGTAGTTCTGTGAGAATACATGCACATTACTCAAGAAATAGATTCACAGGGATTGTACCAGCCTGTAAATCCAAAAAAGAAGTGGAAAATGAAGTGAGCACAAAGAAAGCTCCCAAAAGTTACTTGTTGGAGACACCCAACATACCTGTATAAGTTGCAGTAGAGGAACCCACCTCTGTGCCTGCTGTGAAAGAAGACGGGTATTTTTTGAACTCATCCTTCTTCTTATCTTTCGGCTGTTCCCATTAGGGGTCACCACAGCGGATCAGCTGTTTCCATTTCTTCCTCTCCTTTGCATCTTGCTCTGTCACACCAACCACCTGCATGTCCTCTCTCACCACAGCCATAAACCTTATCTTAGGCCTTCCTCTTTTCCTCTTACCTGGCAGCTCCATCCTTAGCATCCTTTTCCCAATATACCCAGCATCCCTCCTCAGCACGTCCAAACCAACGCAATCTCGCCTCTCTGACTTTGTCTCCAAACTATCCAACCTGAGCTGATCCTCTAATTTACTGATTCCAGCTCTTCCTATTCACCTTCAATAGCCCACCTAGACTTTCTGTGTGCAAACTGTATACCCCTACTTGCCTCAAAGAATATGCTAGCAGTGAAGTCTTTTTCCTCAGAAAGTCCAAGAAGGTGTTCTGGTTACACTAAGACTTTGTAGTCTATCCAGAACTGACAGCATAGAAATAGGGCAACAAAACATTTTAGATGGCTAATTACTGTCATATTAACTTACTAATATTTTATATCTGAAATGCATGATGTATTTTAAGTTTCAGAATTGGTTTGATTAGTAAAACTGCAGTTATTCAAAGGATTCTTAGAATAAGGAATGTACTGTATTCAGAATTATGGGCAGCCATGGTGGTGCAGTGGTTAGCGTTGTTGCCTCACAGCAAGAGGTTCTCCGGTTCGATGCTTAGCTGGGGTGCCTTCTGTGTGGAGTCTGCATGTCCTCCCTGTGGTCGCATGGGTTTCCTCTGGGTGCTCTAGTTTCCTCCCACATCTCAAAGATATGCTGTAGGTGGATTGGACACTCTAAATTGGCCCTAAGTGTGAGTACATGTGTGTGTGTGCCTTCTGTCGAAGGTTGGGCACAGGGATGGCAACTCGACATCGTAAAACTCCACTGCCAATCATGAGTGGACAGATGATCTGCTGTGGTGACCCCTAACCGGGAAAAGCCGAAAGAAGAAGAAGAACTGTATTCAGAATTATAGTTCTTTAGAATTGTACTTGTATACTCTAGTTCACTAAAACAAGAAAGCCCATTTTCCTGTTTGCTTAATGCTTAATTTACTCTGACTGAAAGAGGAAACTTGTTCTTTATTCTTGGTAGGTGTCTTGTAATGTACCTGTTACTTTTTGTTATATGTTTCAAATCTGTTTTTAGTATTAAGTTCCACTGTCTGGTGTTTACTGTGGAGGAGCCTTCCTTGTATAGACTTGCAAGGAAAAAACAGATCACAAGATAAGGCAGAGGTCACCTCCAAGTAACTTACAAGGAACAGAATGCAATAACAATTCATGAAGATTTTCTGAATCATTCAAATTTTTCAACCATGTGGTTCTTCTGATAAGGAATTACACATGTTCAGTTCTTTTTAGGTGGCTTGGTCAAGGCTACAGAATGTAGCATTTTCTTTAGTAATGGCGATATTAGTCTGCTGTAACAATTTATGTGAGCTTGCAAAACAAAAAGTGACAATGTGAAGACTAACATGAAACACTCTTACTTATGTCATAATATGATGATACTGAATATATAATGTTAGTTAATAGTCTGTCTCCAAAACAACTGGTTTGTTTACTCCTGAATTTAGGTTGTGTGCTTTTTTTCAGGATATGTACATTTGCTCAGATATGAGTGTGTATATATACATATACATATATGGTATGAATAGTTTACTCCATTCTCTGTGGTTGATTTGTCAATTTATCAACTCCCCCCAAAAAATTACAATAAAACATTGATCTCCATTTTTTCAAAACAATGGAATGTGCTTCAACATGAGTTTGGGGGGGGGGGGGGGGGGGGCTCTGTCCTCTATGCAAAACCCATGCAAAAAAAAAAGAATGAGCTTTAACATGGATCTTGCAGGAGGCACAGGTCCTACTCAGTCAAAAAAGTTAGAGAATTCTAGCTTGACCATTTAAGGTTGGCAAAATAGAGAGTTGACCAAGGGGACTGAACCTGAATAGATACATGCATATATACATGTGTGTGTATGTATGCAAGTCTGTGTGCATACCCACATGCAAATATGGAAGAGGGGGACTGATGGCTGTATAACAAATACCGAGTACATGAATCACCCAAATGATGACAAAAATTTTGTTTCCAAAACAAGGCGTTGCCATAGCTCCATGGCTATACCCATGCCTTTTGCATATAACTTTCCTCCCCTCCAAGTTGAACTAACACAAAATAATAAAGCACACTGAATGGGATTTAGCACACTGTACAAACAAGCACTAGTTTTGCCATTTTATGTACTGAGATTTCTAATTTATTCCTGCTACTGCTTTGATTTCTCATGCTCCTAACGTGCTTTCTGTTTTTTTTTTTCAACAGCCTTGATACATGTCACCTCTTTTAGGGGTACAGAAGATCCAGAGGTAACACAAAAATCCTGACAGAATAGGAAATAACACACTTTTAGTAAGCATGAACAGTCTGTATTAGCTCCATACCATATGTCTGAGCAGTTTCTTGAGTAAAAAAAAAGTGTATATATATATATATATTCTGGTCTTGTCAAGTATTTCAAAACAACATACTGACTGAATTTATTAATTCTATTAATGTCTATGGATGCATTATGGATATATGCTTGGATGTATTTTAGTAGCCTTGATATAAATGAAAACTATTGCTCAAATAATGTTGCTGTATTTACTTATCTGACAGCTTTATTTTGTCTCTTACTGCAACTTCAGGTTTTGTTCTGAACATTGTGTCCTGATGATGTGTTGATAGTGTTAACATATATGTAAGCCCCAGTAGAAAAGGAAGTTAAAGAACTGGGAAGAAGCAGATGTTGCTTACAATTTTCAATACATTTTCTTCTAATAGAAGTTAAATGTTAAAGAAACTGTTGCTGGCCTCTGGAAGTAGTAAAGCATAAGGTAATGAACTATAATGTGAGAAAGGGAAAGTGATATGGTAAAATATCTTTAACTAATAATGAAGTCAGTATGATTACAAGACCTGGTACATGAGACAAAGAATTTATGCATGCTAAATGCATCCACAAAAGACCAGCATTCCAAAAGGTTTTGAATTACCTTTGAGATGTGCTTATTAGGTAACAGTCAGGTAACACGTTTCATTAATAATACACTTTATCTTTTTTTTTTTTTTTTTTTGCATCTTTCCTTATCTGTTTTTGCAGAATTCTGGTGTGGTTTAGTACAGCTGTAATATAGTTTAGTAACACTTTTAAATTCCTAGAACAGCCAGACAGAATGTGTGAAAATATGCGAAGTGTGAATCTGTGTCTCACAGCAGTCCTGAGGTATGCTGATCTCAACATTATTGTGTGCGCATGCGTGTGTGTGTGTGTGTGTGTGTGTGTGTCTATATATATATATATATATATATATATATATATATATATATATATATATATAACATATATATACAGTGGGGTGTAATTAGAGGTGGGTCAGGGGGATTGCTCCCAACAAAAACAATATTTAAGGAGAACAGTGATTATCAACATTCACTGTACTGATATAGTTTCATAGTATTTTTTTATTTTTTTAATAATTCCTAGGCTATCAATTATGGAGCTCAGCATTACAATAGGAAGACAAATAGTTTGTCAGTATTTTAGTGCCGACATTTTTTAGGATTCAACCTGTTTGTTTCTTAGAGCTTTAGTACTTTTGATTTTTTCCTCATTTCATAATGCATAACTTAATACATTCAATAGTTGCAGCTTTGAGTGAGATACGAACCTTCTTTTAGTTTAATTTAGATTAGTTTATATCCCAGAAGACAAATCAGATTTGATTTCCCATATAACAAAGACAATTAAAATAGCTGTAATTTGTACAGTAGGTTGTAAAACACAAACACTAGATTCTTTATTGATCTAGTTGTCCTTCCTTTTACATATATAATATTCCTTCCCTACTGTAACATGTCTGTCTCCTGCTTGCATTTATCCTAAGAAATATTATGGTAGTACATCTAAAGATCAGGTCTGATGTTTACTAACTGACAAAGTGACAACTTTGACATAGTTTTTGGTAATCCTTGGTGATGTTTTCAACAACCAATAAGTGAAGGTTTTTCACTAGCTTGGCGTAACTGCAGAAAGATTAGTATCTGTATAACATATTGTAGAAGTATATCAGATACACTATAGTTTGATAAGAGACCGACTAGTATTTATTCTAGAATTTGCAAATCTGACATCTAAGCCTAAATTTGGAAATGAAGTCTAAGATTTAGTAATGTGAGTCAGGAACTATATCAATGTTCAAAGCTGTGCACTGAAAAGAATCACACATTGACTTTAACTATATAAAAATCCTTCTCATGTGTACTTATAGAGACAGAGTAATTTAAAATGGTCCTGATTTTCTGCACATTTCTTATAGTTTCTTTAATATTGACTTATTCAGATACCACAGATTAAAGGCAATATCTTGCTTCAATTATTTCACTTTTTCCTATTTTTGTACTTTAAGTGTATTGCGGCTTTAAGAGCTATTTATTCGGTATGCCTCAAAAACATTTCTATGAAAAAAAATTTAAATCCATCCCCCTCCACCCGTGGATGTGCCACAGCCATGGAAGTATGTTATTTCCAGTAAAGTACAGATGATGGTACAGAAAGCAGTACAGACTCTAACACAAAATAAAATCGCCAGGAACAGGCTTAAAACATCGACAAGACTAAGTAATGCATGTGTCACTAATGACTGCAATAAACAAAAATGTTTTTTGCACAAATAAATGATGTTTCTATTAACAAGTGCATTCCTTACATAAATATTTTGATTAATATAGATTTATTTATATTAATATTCCTAATATATATTGTAAAAATCTATTATGAGTTCACAAAGTCAGTCAATATATGGGATTGCAGAGGAAAAAAAAATGTTTTATATGTCATAAGAGTTTACAGGTTCCACTTTAACCCTAACATAATTTAACAACCTTTTCCCTTTTACTCACTGCTTTCCAGGAAAGTTCGGGATCTTGCTTTATATTTTAGCAGACTCAGGTGAAGGTGCTGCAACTGAAATCTTGTTTATTGCTTCTAGCTTTAGAGCCATTTATAAAATGAAGCTGTGAAAACTCGGAGCTGAATACATTCGTTTTTACTTAGACTTGTATGTTCATTATTTTACTATTTTCAGATACTGTGCTTCTTTACTGTGTCTGAAATGTAATTTTACCTGATTGCTTGCATAATTACCTGCAAGTTCATTTGTAATCTCCTTGCATTTTTATAATTGTTATCTTATCCTAGCTATGCTGAACTGACAGAAAGATGTCACTGGAGAGTTCATATTTTAACTAGTTCACTTATTTGCAGGTTATGTGTCGCATATGCCTTATTTTTAATGTGACAGAGTATAATGGAAAACATAATGAACTTGACCAGAATTTACTCAGCTGGGTAATCAAGGCAAATTTACTGATAAGCAAAAATAATTTAAAAGCAGATGGTGTTGATTCACTCTGAGACCAAAAACACCAATCAAAATGTTGTTCAAAGTAAATATTGTCATATTTTTCATTAAAGACTTGATTACGGATACTATGATAAAATTGCAAAATGCAAAGCATCAGATTTGAGGTATTTACGGATATTTATAATTCATAAATATGAAGCAGCTGACTGCATATGCTCTAGAAATTCTCATTCCATTAGTTATTCTTTGACTGTAATATTTAAGAAAAATACTGAAATTTAATTTTATTGTGTTTCGCATCCTCACGAG
>NC_056741.1:1437417361-1437569861 GCF_019279795.1 Protopterus annectens
TATGTATAAAATGGCAACCTTTCTTTGGTTTAATTGATTCTGAAGAGGTCTCCAAGTTGGAAATGAAAGCGCTCAATCCTCGTTGTATTTGTTGTCTGGAATAAAGTTTTTGGTGAATACACTGCAGTGGAGTCGGGTGTATGCTTTGACATCATTGGATTTCCTGTTATTCCACTTGCTTGGTAAAATCCTTCCTCTTACCTTCAGCTAAAACCACTATAGCACACACTCATCTAATCTCTTCACTTCTTTATGCCTCACCCATTTTTACTAATCTATCTAAAAATAATCTTAGCAAACTGGAAATGTCTTACAATAACATTGCCATATTTGCTACAGGCAACCCATTTAGAACCCACCATTGCATTAATTTAAAGCAGCTGGGATGGCTTGAACTACAAAATCTAATTAAATTACATCAACTATCTATAGCCCACAACACCTTTTACAAACCTTCCAAAACTCCTATTCTATCCACACTCATCACTCCCTATAAAAACCTGAAATCCTTAAGGTCTTCTCAGAGACTTCTAGTACATACCACTAAACCAAACAACAAGGCTGGTGACTCCCTCTTTTCTAATATTGTTGGAAAAGCCTGTAATCTTCTTCCCAGTGAACTCTCCTCACTCCCCTCAGTATCATGCTTCAAAAACAAATTGAAAGTGTTCCTCAGAACACAGTGGTTATGCCCCTGTACCAAGCCTGACTAGTTATGTATCTCTTAATACTTTGCTCTTCCTACCCCTTCTACTCATTAACTGTAATTCCTTCCTTATTAACCATAATACTATCTCCCTCTAGAACATCTTGATTGTACTAGCATGCTATGTTATGCCTGTATTCTGCACTGCTGGATTTACTGTGATAACCTGTAATATGCATTGTAAATATGATTTTTTGTTTAATGTTTCCTTATTTGTTATCTTGTTAATTTCATTGTTCTATCTTGGAGCTTATCTCCCCGGGCCTCTACTGAAAATGGACATGTATCCAGTTAGACTAGCCCGGTCAACAAATGTAAAATAAAATAAATAAATAATAAATATTATAAAGGAAACATATAAGATGGTTATACCAAAGATACTTCACAGACTAGAAATATCTATATCATTATTCAAATAAAAAAAAGTTCTGTATATTTTAAAAACAGGCTGTCACAAACATTATGTTTGAAACTCCTGAATTTTTTGGAACAGCACAAGGACTAATAAAACCACTTGCTATCAATGAAATGGAGTTAAGATGAAAGAATTATACTCTTAAAATCCCATTGTGCAATGCATTGTAATATATTTTTTTCAGATCAGGTCTCTACTCACTCACATTAGCTAAGAGAAATCTCTGTTATGATGAAAGATGTTAGCATGGCTCAGCCCAGCTGGGTACATAGCTCCATTGCTGATTTACCTATCCAGTTAAAACAGAGTCATGACATGAAACCCCCCCCAAATTACTAGTAATTTTCAGGTACTATGACCTTGCTGGATGTGGAGAATGTATTAGTACTAGCACAGATATCTTT
Organism: Protopterus annectens; assembly: GCF_019279795.1. NCBI lineage: Eukaryota > Metazoa > Chordata > Ceratodontiformes > Protopteridae > Protopterus > Protopterus annectens. Next base: position 1,437,418,887 of record NC_056741.1, read on the forward strand.
AAACTTTGATCAAAACAAAATCTTTGCTGTTGTCTGTATAATAACTGAAAGACCAGTCTGTAAATGGTATGCAAATGTCTTGCTGATTATGCACTGAACAAATCTTGCTAGTGTTACTCAACATTAATTCAAGAGGAAGGTGAGGGTGGGGACAAATATTGAAGCAGTTATTTTCCTGGTGATACTTTTGTATCTGTAAAATCAAAATTCTTTGTGTTGGATTTTATTGCTTCTAACGGCAACCAGTTTTATCCTCCATTATTTCTTATGCATATTTACACTTTACTTGGAGCACTGATACCTCACACAATTTTTTTTGAAGGATGTTTTCCCTGACAAATATCCTAACCCTATAAATAAATGATCATGTTCGCTGCTCATCTCATTACTTTGGCTTTGCATGGTATCTGACGTTCCTCTGACTGTTTAAATCCTGAAACTCTCCCTTTACTTTTAAACCATGCCTTTGTTTTTATCATTGCTAGCTTCTCTGAAGCCAAGTAACTTAAGTATTTGAAGAATTCACTTCAAGTATATAGATAGATACATATCATCGTTTCTTATTTTTAAATTCACACCAGCAGTGTTTGACCTAATGGCTCAAATATTGGCCAGAATACATTAACAGTGTACATTTGGCTGTCTGTTCAGTAGCAAAAGACATAGTGCTTTAAAGGGTATCCTCAGCCAGATTATTATATTCTGTACCAATTTCTACTTTCAGATCAATATTTTACACATTAATAGTCATTACTTCTTATAAACAGTTTGAGTTGCAGTCTTGTTTTAGTGCGAGGCATTTATGTCTTCACTGTATCAATGTTTTTCACTTCTATATAACCAACAGTTTGTTGTTACATTTCTATTTAACATGGAAATTATATATATATATATATATATATATATATATATATATATATATATATGTGTGTGTGTGTGTGTGTGTGTGTGTGTGTGTGTTTAAACTGATGACTAGATTGCTTTCATTTTGTGGTCATTTTGTTAACACAGTGCTGCACTGTTGTTTTTGTTAATGTTTTGAGTGGCAGCAGTAAGTGCATTGTTAAGTGTTTTGTTTGGTATGCACAGGGAGCATGTAGTGAATGGTATGGATCTGACTGAAAATTAGCTATGAATATGCAACATGGAATAAGCATTGCAATTATCCTCATGGAAGCTGTATCTCACACTATCACCCATACAGAGACATGCTTACTTATGCACAGATGCATACACATGTATACACACACATACACAGGAAATTGCGTTTGTCAAATTTTTGTGAAATTCGGTTCATTATTTAAATTCTTCTGCATGTAATAGGAACTATTTTTTTTTTATTTCTGAAGAAAATGTAGTATGAAATTCTAGGACAGTTATGAAGTGCAACTTACATAGGAAAAGAGTTTTATCCCTGGAGCTGTTCAGAGGGTTATTATGAGAACTCATCAGGGTCATTCAGTGATATTTTGGACAGTTGTGAGGTATACACAGTACCACTTTAATCATATTTTGTCTTAGATGCCAAAAAACAATACATAAATGAGTAACTATTTCCACAGTACGAAACACACCATTGATGCCATTTTTAAAAACAAACTGAGCTGTGTGATGCTACTATCAGTCCAACACACAGGTACCACCTAGTTCTCCTTGAAAAGTAGTGCAGTTTAAAATAATAAAATACACAGTGCAATACTGATTAGATTGCAAATTTGAAAGCAAATGCATTTATATGTTTTTGTCCTGTCACTATGAAGTCCAGGAAAAAAATAAGAGCAGCTCTATTATGCTCCAATAGTTCCAGGTTGACACTAGCACTGTTTACCTGATATGACGTCATGGAGTTCCACAGAAAAATAAGTTTTAGCATGCCAACAGAAGTACTGGCTTGACAGTTTCAGCTAAGAATTAAATAATTCCATGAAAGGCAACACATGTAACAGCTGCCACTACTGTAAGTAATACTGGTATCAAAATGCATACAAAACAAAACCAGAACACTTAAAAAAATGGGTCAAATCACTTTGAGGTGAGTAATTGGCAGCATAAGAGGGATGAACATTTTAAAATTAAGAAGATTTAATCAAGAGTCTCTGGCCCTAGCTATTTATCCTTCTACCAACAGTGTTGAGGATGACACATTTACTATATCAACTCCCACGTACGAAGAACCGCAGTAAGGTTTTTTGATGCCATAGGAACATTTGTCTGTGTTAGTTCCTACAATATATAAAACCAACACTTTTGCTGCTTCTGTTTAAATGTCAGATGCTCCAGAACTTATTTTGTATGTTAATGACGTAGGTAATCCTGATGATAACTTGGTCAGATCGCGTTTTTCATGCTGCGAGAAGGTTCTTCAAGCAAGCTCGGGGTTAAGTTTAATTACATTTTTCTCTTATTTTCTTTTCTTTTTTTTTTCCTATAATTACTAGTTATCTGTAATTTTTCACTAGTTTCTCTACCTGTCAGTACGCTTCTTAGCTTAAGAATGTCAGTAGACACCCATTTTACTTAGAAATCATTCCTTTCCCCTCTTCCTCCTTCTTCTGGGATTTATTATAATTGCAGTGAGTCTTTCCTTATCTGTTACCATTCCTTTTAATTAGAGAACAATCAACCAGAGTTTATTCAAGTCCATTTAAGTTAGAGGACTTTTCCCATGTCTCAAAGTCCATTTAAGTTAGAGGACTTTCCCTCCCTTCCCAAAGTCTGTTTAAGTTAGAGGACTTCCCCCTTCTTCTTGCTCCTTGAAGTCCATTTAAATTGGAGGATTTTACATCTTTATTACCTCTGTTACTGTTGTTGTTGTTCTAGTTGTTATTGCTTTTAATACAGTTTAATAAAGCTTAATAGTAGAGTTTTCCTGGATTAGTTAGCTTTTCTAGTTTAGTGCTTTCTTTAAGCTGCATTCTAATATGTCAAAAAAGGAAGGCAAGCCTTTAAGCTTTAAGAAATTTAAGAAATACAGCAAGAAGATGCCCCTCAGTAATTTGCACAACTTGTGCGTTTACTGTTTGGGGCCTCTTCATTTGCAAGAATCATGCTCTGTTTGTCATGCCTTTAATCCAAGGGCATTATTAGAACATAAAAACAAGTTGATTCTGAAGGGGTTGATTAGACCCCCCTTCTCTGAGGCTATTTCTTCAGATCCTGCCTCTACTAAATCTGACAAGTCTGAGAGGTCAGGGAAACGCTCATCTCCCGCTCTGAAAACTTTGTCAGATCAGAGGAACAAGCAACCAAAGATATTTGCTTCGACAGTACCTGTGGAGCAGACAGCTGCTAGATAGCCAGAGACCTCCCTGGATTGGTCCAAACTTTTGTATTCGAAGACCGAAGAGTTGGCTCTGAAATCCCCACTGACATCTGAGTTTTGTTATCGGAGCCGATCTCCATCCTTGTATCACTGCTCGGCTTCCATTGTCTTTTCTTGCTAAATCCAGCTTCCCAACGCTGTCCACAAGGTCTACCAGGAACCTCCCAGATGAATATGTGGACAGAGTGGTGCAGAGGCTTCTTAAGACACCTGCTTTGCCCAAGCTTCTTTTGGATCTGAACCCAAAGGAGTTGGATCAGACTCATGTTAGCTCAGTGGCACCTACTTTTCCTCTGAGTCATCACTTGGTCTCAAAGCCAGAAGACTCTGATATCCAGCTAGTGTCTATATTGGATCCAAGACCACCTATTGGCTCTTTGGATCTGATTTCCACCCCTAGTGTTTCCACCCAGTCAGAGCAGGAAACCTCTGGGAGCCGATGCTCGCTGGTTTGGTTCTCGGAGCAAGTTTGGCTCACTTCAGATCTGACATTGTCTCTTGGGGCCTCAGCTTGGATGGGTTTGGCTCTTACCTCTTACTCAGAGATTCCATCTCTTGTGCCAAGGGCTCTCTCGGGCCTGACATCCTTGTTGTCCAGTCCAGAGAGTGCCTCGGAACAGGGGGTGGTCTACTTTCGATGTTATCAGGAGGGTAATGACTGTTCCTCAGTCTCAGGCACAGTCTCAGTTGGAGCTTCCTCCCACTACAGCATGTGTGTCTTTTCCTCTTTACCCCCATCTGCAGGCTCGCAAGGATTCAAAGCCTCAGGATGTTCCCCAGGGGACTCCCCCTCTTCCAAAACTTCTCCAGAATACCCCCACTGAAAAAGTCCCTTGGAAGAGAGCATGCAAGAGGAAGCATCTCAACTCCTCACAGGAGTTAGCCATTTCAGATACTGACCTCAATGAAGCAGAAGGGTCCCCATGGTTACCTTCTGAGGATGTCTCCTTTGGAGACATCTTGGAAATCCTGAAACAGAGAGGTGACTGGCAGTCCTCATCCCTTTCTACTGAGGAGTCAGTATACCTGTAGGCTTTTGTATCCCAACTTCAACATCCTGAGTGACACTGCCTTCCAATGAGTTTATCCAGTTAATCTCTCAGAAAGCAAGGGAGATCCTAGACTGCATGGAGCCTACTCCTAGGAGGCCAAATAAGTACAACACAGTCCCTAAGGATCAAGCTTTTCTCACAAAGGGTGTAGCAGTTGATGCCATGGTCATGGCGGTGGCCATGAAGAAGGAATCCTCTGAAACTAGTTCTGCTATCCATCCTCTTAATAAGGATTCTATATGGGAAGCACGTCTTTTCTTCAGCACTTTCACAATGAAATCACTGAATTATCTTACTCACTTCACCAGATTACAGAGAGACCTGCTGAAAGAGTTATCAGACTCTCTCTAAGGAGCTGTAGCTGATGCAGCAGCAGATAAGATCAATGCACAACCTGGCTACCCTTAATTCAGTTGTTAACTCATCCATGAGACTCATTTCATAAGCACCAGATGGAGTGAGTAGGGCAACAGGATCAGGGACCTCTATAAGGAGGCAGGCTTCGATGCACCTTTGCAACTTTGTGGAGCCCTTTAAGTCTTCCTTTGTTAATGCTCCTTCAATGGCTGATCCCTTTTTGGGCCAAAAGTCAAAGAAATGCAAACTTGGTGTGAGCATGAGGGTAAGACTCTATCTGTTGTTGGAGTACATTTTTCCACACCCACTAGACCATATCCCAAAGCTCAGAGGGGTAGTAGGAAGATGTGGTTCAGGAAATCTCCGCTGTCTTACCAGGACCCACAGGGTGGTAGATCCCCCAGAGGCTGAGGGAGGGAACAATAATGGAAGATGCCATCCTCACAGTGGAGAGGGTCCGCAGAATCAGGGCTCCAGAGAATCCTTTTCTGGTAGACCCTTTCAGCACTCCTGAAGGAGTGCCTGACTGCTCATCTCTGGAGGCAGTCAGGGTCGAATGTCATTACACCTCGAAACCTGGCAAAACATCACCGATGACAAATGGGTGCAAGACATAATATCCAGGGGTTATATAACTCCCTTTTCCTTCCCTACTCCTGCAAACAAGTCAATTCCAGATGTTCCACCCAGTCAACAGGAACAAGCAACATTAGAAATTCAAAAGTCGCTCAGCAAAGGAGTCATCTGAGAAGTCCCCGCAGATCAGAGAGGATCTGGAACTTACTCAAGATTCTTTTTAGTTGCAAAGAAAACAGGAGACCAATATTGGATCTCAGCAAACTGAACAAATCAGTAAAGAAAACCAAGTTCTGGATGGTAGCACTGCAATCTATAATTCCATTCCTGGGAAAAGGCACTGCTCTACAGACCTTCAGAATGCATACTATCACATCAAGATGGAAAGATGATTCAGAAGGTACCTGCACTTCCAGCCAGATGCCAGTCATTTCCAGTTTCAAGCTCTGCCCTTTGGTCTCACTGCAGCCCCCAGAGTGTTCACCAAATGCATGGCAGTAGTGGTGGTGCACCTCAGATGCCAGAGATTCCAGGTGTTTCCATATTTGGATGACTGGCTCATAACCGCCCTGACCAGGCATCTTCTGCTGCAAGCCAGAGACTATACAGTTCAGCTTTGCTCTAAACTAGGAATTACTATAAATTATGACAAATCCTCCTTAAAGCCATCTCGAAATTTAACCTTTATGGGGGCAGAAATAAGCAGAGTCAAACTTATACTTAGGCTTCCTCAAGACAGAGTACTCGACATTCACCTACATATCCCGTGACTAATCAGAAAGAATCGAGCCACAACAAAACAGATACTACAGACCTTGGGAAAGATGGCAGCATCTATTGTACTCATCCCTCTAGCACATGTACACACGATGATTCTACAATGGTTTCTTTCCACACAATGGTCAATTCTAGAGCTACAAATGAAGCTCTAAAGGTTTGGCAATGGGCAATATCCTCCAATAGTTTTCTAATTGCAATGCATATCCCGGGGAAATCCAAAGTGATTGTGGACAAGCTGAGCAGGGCCATATTATGGCCTCATGAGTGGTCCCTCAATCAAGTGGTAGCGGAAGAAATTTTCTTGGAATATGGCCGATCTTGCTGCGATCTTTTTACATCATTCGACAACACGAAATGCAGCAACTACTTTGCCCTAATCCCTCCAGAGGGGGAGTCACCAAGGGATGCACTTGTTCATGATCGTCCTCCAGGACTCCTATATGCCTTTCCTCCCATTCCTCTCATTCCCAAGTTATTACAGAAAATGAGATTGTTGGATACCATGATAATACTGATTGCTCCCCATTGGCCTATTCAAATCTGGTTTCCCTTTCTACAGCCTCATCTCTGGGACAAACCATTGATTCTGGACCCGGTTCCAAATTTACTGACACACCAGTCGGGAATGGTACATCCCAGCCTTCACAACCTCAAGTTGACAGTATGGCTGCTCCAATTCCCTTGATTGTCAGGGCTTCTCTGTCTGTCATCTCCAGTAAAACATATTCTGCTATCCTCCCATAAAACTTCCACATGTAAGATATACAAGAGTAAATGGAATAGGTTTGTAATCTGGGTGACTGATAACCAGGTAGATCCCTTTTATACGCCCATTCATACTATACTGGAGTTTCTAGCAAGACTTTTTCATGAAGGTGTGGTTGCATCTACCATTAAGGTCCAACTAGCAGCAATTTCAAATGACCATGTAGGGGAGAATGGTTCCTCTGTTATGTCACACAGACTCTGCAGAGCATTTTTGAAGGGAACAGCAATAATTAAACCTCCATACAAAAATCCAACCCCCCCCCCCCCCCCGGATCTCAACTTTATTTTAACAAATATCATTCGTTCCCCCTTTGATCCTGCAGCAACATGTGATTTAAAATGTTTGTCTTGGAAAACACTTTTCTTGGTAGCCATCACCTCAGCCATAAGAGTATCAGAACTACAGGCTCTGTTGTCCAAACCCCATATTTGATTATTCATAAGGATAAGGATTCTGTACGTACCAATCCTTCATTCCTCCCAAAAGTTGTATCGGAAAGCAACCTAAACCAATCTATTGAGTCACCTGTTTTCTTTTCTAATTACTAAAACAAAGGTGAATACTTTCTACATATTCTAGATGTACATAGACAATTGCATTTCTATTTGTACAGAACTTCAAAATTTAGAAAATCTGATCAACTTTTCGTATCTTACTCTGAGACTAGGAAACATCTACTGGTTTCAAAAGTTGCACTGCCTAGATGGCTCACCCTTTGTGTATCTTACATCTACTCTTCAGAAAGCAAACCTCTTTCCTTTCCTGTTAAGGCACACTCCACCAGATCAGTTGCGACTTCAGCAGCCTTGCAAGTAAGGCTTTCCTGGGATAATATCTGTGCTGCAGCAACATGGGCTAAGCCGCATACATTTATCACTCATTACAAAGTGGATTTGGCCTCCAGAAGTAGGTTATATGGTTCTGAAGAATATTCTTCCATAAACAACCTAGGAATTACATTGCTTGGGACGTGGTCCCATCAGTGAGAAATAAAGCGAGATTTACAACAATACATAAAGAAGTTATGTTCTTACCATAATGTTCCAGATGTTGTCCATCTCGACCTTTATTCTCACATCACTGCCCTCCAACCCCCTCCTGGAAGACGAAGTGGACAATGGTTTCATGGATCTTTATAGCCTCAGAGGTTCTATTATTGTTTATGGAGTTTCCATATTATTGAAGAGTATAATTTCTATCTGGGTGTGCAAACATGATCTGAGGAAGTAAGGGAACTGCATTCTGGGTAGGGAAGAGGCCCACGAGCTTTGCTGAAGACTTTGAGCTATTGTAAAGGCCGAGATGGATCTGACTTCTCGGATCCAACACATCAGTGAGAATAAAGGTCAAGATGGACAACACACGTTGGTAAGAACATAATTTCTTTTTTTCATAACATATCTTGGTACTACTGCTAATTTACAATATTGGCTATCATGTCCCTCCATATCCCAGAGAAAAAGTGTGGCAGTAATCATCTCAAATCTTATGAATTACTGTTACAGTGACTCTGTCCCAGAAGACAGCATAGTATTGTATAAATACAGTCGTCAGAGCAGTAAATCATTGAGGAGAGAAAAGTTCCCAGTTAAAATCTTCTTTTACTATTGGAATTTTGCTAATCCCTACAATTAATGGAAAATTCAGGACACTTACAAGAAATATTTTGTTTAGGTAATTAATTATGTAATTATATCACAAAATATTTCAAGAGACTGATCTCATTCAGTGTCATAAATATTTTTTATATACATAATGAGCTTTAATTTCTTCAGATCTGGAGAAGAGGGAAACAATTTGGTATACTTTATTTTATACATTTTACTTTGTTTTATACCTTTTTCCTTTTCTCTGAGTTTCTGTGATTTCAGAAAAGACACATAAAGAGATTGGGGTGTGTGGTAAAAGGGGCCCCTAAACTGGGAGAGCAAGAGAGCTTCCTTCTTGCAAAAGCAATTGTTTAGGCGTGTTTGGTGAAATTCTCATTGTTGTTACTAAGACCAGGACTGGCCTTAAGGATAGGCAAACTAAGCAGCCACTGAGAGTGCTGTTCTGTTGGGATGCATATTTTTATGGTTTATTTTTTATATAATTAATGCAGATGTATGCAGCTGTGCAGAAGCATAAGAAAGTTGAACTTCTGTTCTGTGTGTTACAGCACTGCTAGACCCCTTCACCTTTGGCTCTCTCTTTCCTGCAGGCTCTTTTTCTAACTAATACAATGTATTAACGCTGAGTGTTGCATTCTGAAGTAGTGGGAAATGTACATGTAAGGGAGAATATTATATAGTAGTGGGACATTTTACAAAGAAAGACTACTTACAGCTCAGTGACTGGAATGGTATAAAAAGAGGGTATTATGAATTTTCAGAAGCAGAAATGTTCCTTGACCAGGTGTATATCTTTACTTCTGTGACATTTGTTTTCTAATAATTATGATGTACCTCATAAATAAAGATTAAAGGAGGATTGCAATCACTTTAATCTTGGAGAGTTTTAAGCACTGGTGTTCCCTCCCTGGTGACTGCTCAGCGAACACTTTTTAAGAGATATTCATAGGCCATCTAAATTCCATGGGTAGATTGTTACCTGTGGCGGTTGGCAAGGCAAGCTATAAAGATGCAATAAGCATGCCTGACATAGTGATAGACCTGTCTACCTTGGTAATACATTTCCAGTTCAATAGTAGGTACCCCAAAACAGATGGAATTTTGGTGTGTGTTTTTGTATTATGAATAGATTGAATGTGTATTATCTAGCCAGCCTATTGATACTTGTAGATTATTATAGTCTCAGTGATATTATCTTGACAAAAGCCCATATTCAAGTACTAAGTTTGTTCTTTGTCTCTTTGTTGCTGTATGTAATGCTGCCATGGTTTTCCAAAAGGCAACACCCTTTCCTTTTTTTTCAGATCAGCTCTATACAGTTATTAGATATGCAATAAGCTGTTGCTTATTTCAGAGGGGGAAGAAAGAGAATGGATTATTGTCAGCTTGTCTGCTCATCTGGTGATTTGTATGTTTGGGTAGCAGTTTGAACACTAGGAGGCCAACTTCAAGATGCAGGCAGAAAAATGATTGCTATAGGTCTAAATGCTGTAGAATGGTTGCTAAAATACTTTGGGAGTGAGGCTTGCTTTGGATATTTCTTACAAGTATGAAAATCATCCTGTTTTCAGTGAGGTGTTAGTGTTACTAGTAATATTGTTTAAGGTGAAGCAGCCATCCTGAATTTATGACCTGGCATTTTACTAAACGAATGCTTGTTGATAATCCATGAGATTGCTTGCAAGACAAATTTAAGCCCACCTACTTGGGAAACCGTGGTTAATTTTTTTTTTGTTTCAGTTTTGTTGTGAGCATTATCCAGCTGTTGCTAGTGGCACCTACCAAAAGCCTTTGTAGTGATATTGTTTGCCTCTGTTTGCTGTACCATCAGTTCTAATATTTATTTTGGCTTTCTTCGTCTTCTTGATTGGTAGTTTGCTTCTTTCCAAAATTCCACTGGATTGGCAGATAGAGCTATGTGTCCCTTCCCTTCCCCTTTTTGGACATTTCATTTACACCCTGTTGGTTAGGCTTCAGCATTTGTTATGAGTCGTACAGTAAGGATCCCAATGTACATGGTTGTTGGTTCATTTGCATTTGCCACAGTCTTGCCATCTTATTTGCATTTTTTACAGAGCTGGCATTATCCATGATATGTTTAATCTCTCTCTCTCTTTATATATATATATATATATATATATATATATATATATATATATGTATATGTATGCATATATATATATATATATATATATATATATATATATATATATATATATAGATAGATAGCTGTAGTATTTTCATCAGTAGTTTAACCTACAGGTTGTCCTTCATGGGTCTGAGCTCATTCAAGCAATAGTTAAAGGCCTTTTGTTCTCACTAATCCCTCATAATTAAAAAGTCCTCCTGTCCTTCAGCTTTTGTGGTTTGTTTCTTTCTAATTCTCTTTTTTTCACCTTTAAGTACCAATTTAGTGTCTAATCCTGCCCAACATCCACAAAAGTTGAAGTATTAACTCTTTTCTGGTAGCCTGTTGATTGTAATGTACTATGCAGTATGTGGAACTGACTTTCTTTACACAAAGTATTTTGTTTATATTTATTTGTGGAATTCCTTCTATCATTGGCAATTTGTAGACATTGCATTTAAACAGAAGTACTTTGTATAAAATAAGCAGGTATAAATCAAATTGTAACTTGGCAAAAAATGTTTTATGTACATGTAAAATTAAGTGGAGTGCGTGTGTATGTCTATATATACATACATATATATATATATATATATATATATATATATATATATATACATGTATATATATATATATATGTGTGTGTGTGTGTATGTATTTCTAACTGTTGAATATACAGCAACACACACACACACATATGCATCTATCTACCTATCTATATATTTTGTGGACAGAAACTGCTTTTGGAATATTTGATTCTGTTATGCTTTGCTTGTTTCTAAAACAAATTATTTGTTTTTGATTTTTGAAATACGTAAATTATTAAAGGCATGCCCTACTAGGAAAAAAAGTCGAAATAAACTATTTTTAAGTAAAAGGACTGAAGTAGTTTCCATAACTGTATATTTTTCAGTACTGTTTCTAATATGGCAGATGTGGAATATGTAGTGCCTAAGACTGAATCAGATTTGCTTTGACTGCAACACTCATCTGTTATTATTGCTCATTGAGAGAAAGTTCATGTGTGGCTGAACAAAACTGCTGCTGACACCATGTATGCCTAGGCTGTAGTATTTCCAGGCTGTGAAAAGATTTATAAAAATGTAGAAAAATCAACTCTGTTATTTAATGAAAAATTATTATTTTGGACTTTTTTGTGCAATATACAATATCAATATAAGCACTATGAATCATAGCTCTCAACGGTATCTAATTTTCCCAAACATTCCTTATTTTATTCATGTATATTTGACCCGTCTCTCATAAAATGTGTGCTTTCCACTAAATCACTGTTGAATACAGTCATGAAATAAATATTGGCATTACAGTTTTAGACATTACTTTTCAGAGAATACATATTAATGTTGTATTCATATTCTATGACTAATTTAAAACTTGCCCCTGCTTTTGGGCCTTTGCCACTCACTGTTTGGCCTAATCTTTGAGTTAAGAAGTTGAAAACCATGTTGTGTATGCACAATGCGTAATCATTGTAAATACTTTTTTTGCTGAACAGCACTGTTGTTTTCATCACCTTTTCACATTTACTGTTTACAAGATAGGTACCTTTGTTTGACTTATGTTTTAAACTTGTTTTTTCACAAATAGTGTAGGAATTTAAGGATGTATACAGGCTGCTAGAGATGTGACATTTCACACATTTTAGGAGTGAATGAGTTGATAAATACATACATTCATTGATAAAATGTGTAGCTTTATTTAAAATGTAGGAATTCAGTAAAGCACCGTTTGTAAATACATTGGACATGAAATGGTCAAAAGTTAAAAAATCCCAGTAGGAGATCTCTAGGGAGTGCATGAATAGGAGATCATGGAATCATATTAGTGCACTTAGGATACTCACAATGGACTTACTTTTGAGATGCAGACTAGCCTACAGCTTAATGGCTGGAGGTAGTGCCAAAGGGCCAACGAGTTGGGGGTATTGTAAGGGCTGCCATAAGGATGGTGGTTGGGGTGGTGGTGTTGGGCCAGAATATGGGGCTAAGGAGTTTTTTGCTAAGGACTGTATTTCAGCTAAAGCTGCCATTAACTACAGAATGCCATTTTCCAAGGAGGTTAGATGTTTTAGCAGTGATCAGTTATATGTGATTAAATAAGACTGTTTTGCATATTGATGATTTCTGAACATTTCTTCTTCTTCTTCTACTTCTTACACCATACTGGAAAGCCTGCAGACCTGTTTTTATTTTTATTTTTTTAATATATTTGCTTTTGGTTCCCCACCACTTCCCTGTAGCTTACCATCAGCTACCACAAGCTCCTCCCTTATTTACTGGGTCTACTGAATCTATCTTAGATTCCCTGGGTCAACCTGTGGAGTTGAAGAGTGAGTCCTGATGCAGCATGATACAGCTGCCAGGGAGTGAGCCCTGATGCAGCATGATACAGCTGCCAGGGAGTGAGCCCTGATGCAGCATGATACAGCTGCCAGGGAGAGAGCTGTGATGCAGCATGATACAGCTGCCAGGGAGTGAGCCCTGATGCAGCATGATACAGCTGCCAGGGAGTGAGCCCTGATGCAGCATGATACAGCTGCCAGGGAGTGAGCCCTGATGCAGCATGATACAGCTGCCAGGGAGTGAGCCCTGATGCAGCATGATACAGCTGCCAGGGAGAGAGCTGTGATGCAGCATGATACAGCTGCCAGGGAGTGAGCCCTGATGCAGCATGATACAGCTGCCAGGGAGTGAGCCCTGATGCAGCATGATACAGCTGCCAGGGAGTGAGCCCTGATGCAGCATGATACAGCTGCCAGGGAGTGAGCCCTGATGCAGCATGATACAGCTGCCAGGGAGTGAGCCCTGATGCAGCATGATACAGCTGCCAGGGAGTGAGCCTGATGCAGCATGATACAGCTGCCAGGGTGAGCCCTGATGCAGCATGATACAGCTGCCAGGGAGTGAGCCGTGATGCAGCATGATACAGCTGCCAGGGAGTGAGCCGTGATGCAGCATGATACAGCTGCCAGGGAGTGAGCCCTGATGCAGCATGATACAGCTGCCAGGGAGTGAGCCGTGATGCAGCATGATACAGCTGCCAGGGAGTGAGCCCTGATGCAGCATGATACAGCTGCCAGGGAGTGAGCCGTGATGCAGCATGATACAGCTGCCAGGGAGTGAGCCCTGATGCAGCATGATACAGCTGCCAGGGAGTGAGCCCTGATGCAGCATGATACAGCTGCCAGGGAGTGAGCCCTGATGCAGCATGATACAGCTGCCAGGGAGTGAGCCCTGATGCAGCATGATACAGCTGCCAGGGAGTGAGCCCTGATGCAGCATGATACAGCTGCCAGGGAGTGAGCTGTGATGCAGCATGATACAGCTTCAGAGAGTGAGCCATGATGCAGTATGCCCCACTCCCCCCTCACACCCCACAGCAGCCTTACAAGCTCCGTGACTGCTGTATATATGGGAGACACATAATGCTCTTCCACACGAGCATATTTTTGACAAATCGGTATAACACTTTCAGTGCTGAGATCATTCAGCTCTTGATGCTGCTGCTGTAGTGGGCCTAGATGTTGTCATCCCTCTCCCCCCAGAATGACAGAGCTGGCATTTGCTGCTCACTCCCATTTTCTTTACTTCTGGTCCCTCTAGTGCCCATGCTGCTAGTCAAAACTGAGTTTTCTAGGGTGCAGTAAGGGCTGTATCCATTTGAAGAATGGGGGTCAGACTATTCCTGTTTTGTTTTTTGTCTGTTTTCCAACATGCCTCAGTTCTAACCAGAAAAGCAAATGACTTTTTGTAGTGTAGCCATTGTTTTTTTTAGATGTGGAATTGAACCACTGCCCTTCTCCTCTTCCAGAATTTGTCTCATATAGTTGTATTTTAAAGTTTTTTTTTGTTTGCTTGTTAATAGTGAATATTTAGTTTACAGTTGCAAATAAAAAATAGGGGATTTCTTTACAGGATGCATATCATAAGGTAGAGCTAATGGTAATTCCCTTTTCATAGTGAAATTTGATATATTTTAAATGCATTTTCTACACTTCTTATGTTACAAAGTGAATTCTATGCTACTAAGTTTTAACTACATTTGGGTCCCTATTCTATAAGCCATAAAACTTTCCTGATTGACCCAGTCATTCCACCTGTAGGTGAGAGCCTACCAGCTAATTTATTTCCTTTGGAGGGGAGAGTCGAGCCCTGACAGAGGTGCCGTCATGCAGTGAGGAAGTAAGGCTTTCTTATTTCTGCGCCGACAACCCTATACTACACCTTAACTTTTGCAATTCCTTGGTAACAGTGAGTGCATCCTGGGTACCCCAATGTATCTTCAAATTTGTAGTGGCATGCACTGGGCAAGCATGGTAGTTGGGTCCCTCCACGGACCAGTCACAGTCCCTCCTACTGAAGTGGATGAGCTGTAAATTGCAGCTGAATTCTGACCTCCTCCATCACAACTCCTTGTAGCATCTGCACTGGTAGTCAAACCCTGACTGATTGGAGCAAGTCAGGACTTTATCCCTATTGGCCAGTGGAACTTGTTACTGTTCTGCTATCTTTTATAATTTTCGGCTTTATGTTCACAAGAGGTTTTTTTCCTCCAGTGTCATAATACAACCTGGTTAACCAAATATATACAACACAAATGCAAACATACATAAATAAATTAATAAAGTACAGCACAGAGTTACAATCTTACTTTTTAACAAAAGACTTTAGTTGTGGATATGAATGAAGAGATATACAAAGATAAAGGACAGAGAAAGATAAGACTATACATTACATTAAACACTTTATTGTATGCTATATATTACATATTTTATATTGCAATGTTTTTATACAAGGAAGGCTATTTTGATAAACTTATATGTTTTAGGCATACTGTCACATATTGCCATTGTTTTCTGTGAATACATCCATGCTTGTTTTATACTGCCTCATTTGTGGTGCGAATTTTTGCTTCAAGAACCAAGGAGAAAATGGAACCACTTGTGATATATAAGGTAGTTTTGTGGCATCTTGCATCAGTGTACAGCAAAGCTACGATCTACAATGACACCTAACAGGGAAGAAACAAACCACTGCTTTCATGAATTCTGGCCAGAGAAAACATAAAGTTGGTAGACTCAAATGCTTTGATCTACTTTTATAGTGATGTCTCCCCTCGGAGATGTATTACCATGATACGTACAATTGCACACAGCTCTACCTTTTGCTGCAGTAGATTGGTAGGTGCTTCATGAATGTAGCGAATTCCAGTTTGTGTGTCTCCATTTCATAGCCTGTAACATCTCATAAAGTAGTCTGTAATAGTATGCAGCATTGCCTCTGTTTAATTGCTGTTGTAGCTCAGGTTTTTTAACGATGCAGCTTGTATTAGTGTACTCACAAAGGTGCAGCCTGCTGAGAATAGTGGATACCATTATAAAACTCATTAGTGAGAGGCTGTGCTGCTTCTGCATTTGTTCATGTACCTTTACAGTCTCTGCTGAAGAAGAAGAACTGGGTCACTCCTTAACAGACTGCTTGAATTTGTTGTGCTTCTTTGTTGTTCTGCATTTGCCACTATGTTTTGCTAAAATTAGTATACGACTCTCTTGTATTAACTGCTGGGTGCCCTCAAGTATGATCACATGAAAGATCACATTATAACAAGTACTTTACAGAATAATTACAAGGCATGTGAATAAATAAAGTAAGTAAGGCAGAGTACCGCTGTAGAAATAGATTAATAGCTACAATTCCACCAAAGGGCTCCAAGATTATATTATAAAAAATAAGGCTAATTTTGCTTAACATTTTATAATTTCCGCTCTTAAAAAAAGAGATCACTGGCTGAAGCCCACTCAGATTACTTTTATTCTACAAATGCTCACTGACTATCCTTTGTATAGGAGTGGCTCACGTGTCACAATGTAAATTTTCTTTCATCAATTTAGTTGCTCAGCTTGTGATGTTTGATTTTTGTGTTTATCTTTTGCTGAAAGATACTCTGGGCATATTTGGATACATTCCTAGTACAACAAATGAAGCACCGGCTTTGTATGACTGCGGCCTAATCTTTTCTAAGAAGTAGGAAAACCACTATACCGTATTTCTGTGGGTATTTTATGTATTTCTTTGTTTGTTCACTGAGTAACTGGAGGAACTGAAAAATGACCTTTTTTTGTTATAACAAGGGCCAGAGACAAACCATTAACATCAGTCACAATACCAATATAAACCAGTACTTTAAAAATTTATATGGCGAATATAATTCTTTTTTCTGTACTCATTTTAGGAGTAAAACAAAAGTGCTAAACAGAAGACTCAAATGTTCAGTACAGGTAACAAGCTAATTAAAATTGATGCCAAATGGAAGCAGATAGTGGTGCTTAGAAACCCATGGATAAAAGAGATAGACATGTTAGAGGCAATCTTGGGAAAAGACTCTCAATCAGTTGCTTTACCACAACTCTAGGCAGGTCACAACAAATTAGTAAGCTCTTTCAAACCAACTAATGAAAGGGTAGAGGCAAGATGTACTGCCCACAGCGGGAATAATTGAGTTCATTGGGGAAAGCACAGCAGTCAGATAATATAGATTATTAAACATGGACATAAAATGCTGGGATCATAAGGTTCTGAGTTGGAAAGAGGTTTACTCCAAATATGAAATGCCAAAGGGGGCGATGTTCTTCATTCCACATTGCTGCAGTCCTAACCATTGGGTAGTCCGCTGTCCAGTCGGCCCGAATACCAAAGTATATGGCTGACGTCGGTCAAGGCGCATTAGACTGACGTCAGGGTACTAATGCGCATGACCGACGTCATATCCTCAGTCTTTTTTGCCGCATGGTCCGATGCAGAAGCAGTTTTGCGAGTGCAGGTTGGCGTTCTGAAATTTTCTGAAGTCGGAGTTTCAGACCGAATCAAAGTTGGCTAAGTACCCGTTGGGAATATTTTGTTTTTCTTGCCTCAGTATTTAACCGGATGTCAGAAAAAGTGAATAACTGTATTTCTTGTGGGAAACAGATACCTCATAGGGATTACCATACCTTGTGTATACCTTGTTTAGGGCCTGAGCACGGCGTTGTTGGATGCCGCTCTTGTGCTAGATTTAATAAACGCACTATTAAGACAAGGTTAGACTGTGCCAGGTTAGTTTTGGGAAGCGTTGTAATTATAAAATGCCGTCGGATGCTCCGCGCCGCTTCGTCCAAAAAGCGCAAGGACAAAGCAGCAAAGCCTAGAGTGGAAGAACCGGCAGTCCCGGACGTCGGTTCTTTAGAAGGCTCAGTGGAGCCGGAGGTTTTGCCAGGAGTTTCTTTGGAGTCTCAGGGAGAGACTTTACTGTTACAGGATGTGTCCTCTCAGGAGGTAGGCCAGGCTGAAGGGGCTTCTCAGGTGGCTGTTCTTCCCTCTCTTCCTAAGGTGGTTAGAGCCTCCCCTTCTGCTTCCAAGGCTTCTTTGAGAGGCAGGCCAGGTTTAACTTCAGTGGGGGTTTCTCCTAGCTCTTCAGGATCTTTGCCTAAGAAACATATGCTTAAAATGGCAGAGGATTTGATTACTATGATTAGAGGTTCTATGCCCCCTCCTGATAAGAGGCCTAGGGTGGAGCCTGAGTTTGAGAGTTTTGAGCAGTGTTCGGAGGCTTCTGAGTCTTTGGCTGAAGACTTGCAGGAGTATCCTCCTTATTCTGATTCTGATGTGGATGATTCTACTCCTTCAGCTTCTCCTCCTGAGGATTTTTCATTTTCAGAGACTCTGCATTCCATGAGGGAGCATTTTAAATGGGAAGGTCAAGATTTCTCTGATTCCAGGAAGAGGCTTAGGGAATTCTTGTTTTACCCCAGCATAGGCCTTTAGCTATACCTCCTGTTCTGAATGTGGTGGAAGATGTTTTTGCAGAGGCTTCCCTGAACCCTGATTCTTTGCCTCCTGCCCCAGTTAAACCGGATAGGTACTATAGGGTGCCTGAAGCTCATAAGTATCTTTTTAAGAGTCCTAGGGCAGACCCGGAAACTGTCTCTCAGGGGCCTAAAGGGGTTAAGGCTTCTGTTGTTAAAAATCCTGTTCCTCCTGATAAAGAGGCAAGGGCTTTGGATAGATGGGGAAAGAAAGTGTATACTTCTTCCACTTTAGCCATGAGAGCGTTGAATTGCCAGTTTCACATGTTAAAATATCAAAATTATCTCCTTTCACAATTGAAGTCTAAGGTGGATGCTCTGGCGGAAGGTATTGAGTGTAAAGAGTTGCAGGATTTAGTTCATGTGTCTGAACAGGTGGGTAAGCATTCATTGCAATGTGGTTTTGATGCTGTGCAGGCCTCCTCGAGGGTGGCTGCCACTGGTTCTGTTCTTCGTAGGCACGCCTGGTTGAGGGATCAGAATTTAGCTGAGCATGTTAAGACAAGGATTTTGGATGCTCCTTTACAGTCTGACGTGTTGTTTGGTTCGCCTGTGGAAGCAGTTTTAAAGAAAATGGAGGACAAGGCTAAGTCTATGCAAACTGTTAAAGATTTTTGCAGGTGCAGCCTCCAAGTTTAGTAGAAATTGGCCTACTAAGGGATGGACATATCCTGCTTATGATTCCCAGTCTAGGGGTAGGTCTAGACATGGTAGGGGCAGAGCTCAAGGTTCTTTTAGGCCTAGAACAGGGAGTTCACCTGCTCAGACTTCTGGTGAGGGCAGGGGTCAGTCCTTTCGTAAACAGACCCAATGACCTGCCTTTTCAGCTGCCAGTACATTCTCGTCTGGCAGCACCTTTGGGAGGAAGGCTGGCTCTTTTCAAAGAAAATTGGGATTTAATTACCCAAGACAGATGGGTTTTGGATATCATTCACCACGGTTACAGGTTTTATTTCCATACCTTGCCTCCTTTCAAAGGCATGCCAGACATTCCTCCTCTACAAAAAAAAGAGGCTCACAAGCAAATTTCTCTGTTACTCCAAATAGGGGCCATTCAGCCAGTCCCTGTGCCAGAAAGGGGCCTAGGATTTTATTCTCGCCTGTTCCTAGTACCAAAGAAGGGGAACACATGGAGACCAATTTTGGATTTATCTATCCTCAACACTTATCTGGACATTCCCAAGTTCAAAATGTTGACGTTAAAACAGCTTTTACCTCTGCTGGGCAAAGATCACTGGATGGTAACTTTAGATCTCAAGGAGGCTTACCTTCATGTGCCTATCAAACTAAGTTGCAGGAAGTATCTGCGTTTTCGAGCTGGAAATTCCCATTATCAGTTCTCTGCATTGCCCTTTGGCTTATCTACTGCGCCCAGAGTATTCACAAAGGTTCTGGCTCCAGTGATAGCTTACTTCAGGCTAAAAGGAATTCAAATCTATCCTTACTTGGACGACTGCCTGATTCTGGCTCAAGAAAAGGAAGACCTTTTACAGCATTTGGAATATGTGATAGCAGTGCTAAGATGCCTAGGGTATTCTGTGAACGAAATAAAGTCCAGTCTAGTACCCTCTCAAGACATGTGCTTTCTGGGTGTGAGACTGAATACAGCAGCCCAGATGGCCTTTTTAACCCCGGACAAACAAAAGAATCTTTCCATTTACTTCCATCAACTATCTCTTCAGTCCGGGCTGACTGCAAGGACAGTCCTTCAAGCCTTAGGGTTCATGGCATCTTGTATTCTGGTGCTTCCCAATGCCAAACTGCATATGAGGAAGCTGCAATGGTATCTCAAAATGTATGGACACAGCACTGCCAGGATTTGGACACTGTCATTCAAATAATACCTTGCATTCAAAAGGAATTTTTGTGGTGGGCTCAGGAATGTCACCTAAACAAGGGACTCTCTGTGACCCGGCCAGAGGCGAGTCAGATTCTAACGACAGATGCCTCAGACATTGCTTGGGAGCTCATCTAAATGAAAAGTGGATACAAGACAAGTGGCCTGCCAGACTACAGCATCTACATATCAACATGAAGGAGATGTTAGCAGTCCAGTTTGCATTAATGGCTTTCAAGGAGTTACTTCTTCCAGGACAGGTGTTGATTCTAACAGACAACACAACTGTCATGTGGTACATCAACAAACAAGGGGGAACACATTCTTACCCGTTGTGCAGGCAAGCAATGATTTTATGGGAGACTGCGCTCAGCTTGCAACTAACTCTTCAGGCAAGGTTTCTGCCGAGCACAGAGCTACCTAGCAGATGTGTTACTCAGACAAAGCATAGATCCCGACGAGTGGAAACTGGATCTTCAGGTATTACGGAAATTGACAGTGTCATGGGGAACTCCAGACATAGATCTGTTCGCTTCTCCACTAAACCACCAGCTGCCAAAGTTTTGCACAAAGAGGTTTCATCACACAGCTTGGAAAGTGGATGCTCTTTCTTTCAGTTGGAAAAATCTTCATGTGTATGCCTTTCCACCTCTGCCTCTTCTCCCAAAGGTGCTCCTAAAGGTCAGACAAGACAAGCCAAGGATGATTTTAATAGCTCCAGATTGGCCTCGGCAACACTGGTACCCATTACTGAGGAGTCTGGTAAGGAAGCCTCCATGGCCTTTACCTTTGATTCCACACCTGTTGTCTCAGAGGGACGGTCACCTGCTCAATGTCAAGCTTCACTCTCTTCATCTAACAGCCTGGCATATTCTGATTTGAAACACAGCAGGTCTCAACTTCCTCAACAAGTTTTAAATGTGATTATGGAAGCCAGAAGACCTAGTACAAGGAAAGTGTACGCAGAAAAATGGAAGAGATTTTTATTTTGGAGTGCAGCAAAGAATTTGGAGATTTCTGAGCCTAATTTGAGTGTGGCTCTTCAATATCTTACTGAGTTATTGGACAAAGGTTTGTCTTTCTCTTCCATTAAGATTCATGCTGCAGCAATTTCAGCTCACTATGATTGTGACCCACCATTGTTTTCGCATCCTTTGTTCAAGCAATTTCTTAGAGGGGCAAAGAATATAAGACCCCCACGTAGAGCTCCTACTCCTGCTTGGGATCTCAATTTTGTGTTGGAGAAACTTACTCTACAACCTTTTGAGCCTCGGCTACTGCTGAATTGAAATACTTGTCATGGAAGACTGCTTTTGTTGGCCATTACTTCTGCAAGAAGGGTTTCTGAATTGCAGGCCCTTATGGCGGTAGAGCCTTTTTTGATTTTCCATAAGGATAGGGTATCATTACGTACTAATCCTTCTTTTATGCCTAAGGTGGTTTCTAGTGTGGCTTTAAACCAAACTATTCATTTGCCTACTTTCTATGCAGATCCCCAAAATAAGGGGGAAAAGATTTTGCACACTTTAGATGTACACAGGCAGTTGCATTATTATTTAAGCAGGACTAAGGATTTTAGGCAGTCTCAGCAGTTGTTTGTTTCTTTTGCTTTGAGTTCTCAGGGCAAGCCTGTGTCAAAACAAACTATTTCGAAGTGGATTGGGTTTTGCATTGCGTTTTGTTATTCCCATCATGGCAAGGAGATTCCAGCTGGGATTAGGCCTCATTCCACTAGGGCTACTGCCACTTCAACAGCATTTCTAAGGGGTGGCAACTAAGGATATTTTGGAGGCAGCTACTTGGAGTTCAGTGCATACTTTCTCTAAGCATTACCACCTTCCTCTCTACTCTAAATCTAGGGCTGGTTTTGCCACAGCTATTTTGCAAGGCATGTTGACAGCTCCTGCTTCCTTATGATTTGCCAGCCTCCCTTACCTCTGCTTTGGGATTCTACCCAATGGTTAGGACTGCAGCAATGTGGAATGAAGAACATAGTACAGTTTTGTACCTACCATAAATGTAGATGTTCGAGGATCCACATTGCTGCAGTCCAATTTACCCTCCCTCCTTCCCCTCTGTGTTTAGGGGTGGTTGTGTGGGTGAGGTTATACTCTTGTAATTTTGTATATATTGTACATATTTTTGGTGCAGGAGTGTTTGGTGTTTTTGGTTTTGGCCTTGTCTTTTTAGGGTCTTCTGACATCTGGGGCAAGAAAAGACTGAGGATATGACGTCGGTCATGCGCATTAGTACCCTGACGTCCTGACGTCAGTCTAATGCGCCTTGACCGACGTCAGCCATATACTTTGGTATTCGGGCCGACTGGACAGCGGACTACCCAATGGTTAGGACTGCAGCAATGTGGATCCTCGAACATCTACATTTATGGTAGGTACAAAACTGTACTTTTTTAACTTTTCAGGTGGTCAGACAGGAAATATAGTTTCTCTCTCTCTCTCACTCAGTGCCTCAGGATGATTGGCTATAGCTATTAAAGTGGACAATATCTTTGAGACTAGATAGTACACTGGAGAGGTTCATGCTATCAAGGCTGTATGGGAGGTTAAAAGAGGGGCAAAAAGACATAGCAGAGAATATGACGCATGAATGGACAGGATGACTGGGGAGGGAGGTGGACAATGCTGACTGGTTGAAAGCATGTTCTATGCCTAGGAAAGTAATACAAGGAAACAGGATTTTGGCTTAGAAGTGCTTGCACAAGTATTTTTATATACCACTTGACTTCAGAAGATGTTTCCAATGTTTGAAGAGGACTGTTGGAGGTGTGTAATATGAGACAGGCTGAGTGGTGATATATTTTCTGTCAGTTCCTGCCATTATACCATTGGAGAAGGGACTTGATTAACTGAAGCAGGTCTTAAATAAAGTTAAAGAAGTTCTTACAGAGGACAAGCTGTTGCTAGGGCTAGGAAAAGAAGAACAGGAGGATGAGGCATCAGGAGAGATAATGTGGATTGTCTCCTTAGCAGCCCAGAAAACTAAACTTAGTAAGGAGAGGATTATGGCATGGAGTATGATTTCTTGTAATAGGCAGCCAGTTGAAAGTATGTTAATGGCTTCTCATGATAGATCAAATGATCCACAAACTTATTGCTGGGTTTGATTTCAGATCTTAATGTGCAGATGCCAGGAGATATGACTGTTGAACTTTAAACTGTGCTTCATATATGTGACATGCATGATTTCAAGTTCTTACAAGACTGTTCCAATCATAGTTATACATCGGTTCTTATGAGTAGGTGATCAATATAATGTGAGAGGCAGCACATCCAATGTGTAACACCTAAGACTTGAAAAATGGGCTGGAGGCAGTAAAATGGACTAATCTTATGTGCTATAAATACATTTTGAGTTATGCTAAAGGTTTATCTTGATGTTCTTGATTATTGTTCAATACAGGTGTGTTGTGTAAAAAAATGGATAGTGTGTATAGATTTAGTCAGTGACATAGGCTCCTCCTGCATGGAGACTTAGATGTATTTTTATCATTTATAAAAATCTATAGATCCTCATGTTGGGTGGGATAACTTAACTGCAGACTGCCAAAGAAAATCTCTTGAAGGGAGTGAGTTTATTCTGTTATTCTTAAAAATATGCAGTGGGTCACATGGTTGACTGTGCTGATAGAAACACTGCCTCCTTTGGCTTTCACACGTTCATGTTGTAGTCTAAAGGTGTGGAAGAAATTGTAGCCTTGCAAGGCCAGGGTACTCTCTGAAGCCTTGAACCAGGTTTCTGTAACTTCACAGACATCTACATCTTCTAGTGATAGAAGTGCCTCCAGGGAGTGCAGTTTTTGGTTTAAGCTCCTAGCATTTAGCAGCATGACCCTTATTTTGTTCTGGTTGGGCTAATTTCAGGTTGGTAAGGTTGTTTTCAAAACTTTGCCTAAAAAAGGCACTATGGGGGAGGCAAGAGCCTTTGCCAACAGTCGAAAGCAAGGTTTGTCAACCATGGCTTCCTAGGCTGACAGGAACTGTATCCCCTTTGAATGACACCAAAAACTAAGCCAATTATTGAAATCAGTCATTTTTTGTTTATACTGCGACATCATTCTAGGTAAGGGTATTATGCTGTTCAAGGCTAGGGACATACCTGCTTGGGACACACCCTCAAAGAGCTCAACCATGTCTCTCTTCATATAGTCCAGTGAGGTACGTGTCAGGCCGTTCACACCAACATGAATTATGACAGAGTCATAAAGGTACTTGTTGCTGAGAACGCGTGAGTGCATGCATGATGTGACAAATCCTGGCACTGGACAGGCAGCTGACCCCGACTTTCTCCTTGTCCAGCTTGGTGAGTGGGACATCTGTGTGTCTCACTACTGAGTCGCTAATGACAAGAAAATTTGATTTTTCAGTGTTTCACCTAATGGGCTTGGTGGGTGAGATACTGGTGTTGCTATGTGTAGTGGGTGTTGTGGGGACTGTGTTATTTGTAGAAGTCTTGTGTTTTTTAGGTCTCTGGTATTTAGGTAAGTTTTTTGAGAGAACTTCCGAGTATGTAAATTTTCATGTTTTATGCACACTATGTGTATGACTAATGGTATTATATGCTTATGTAGTGGTGAGTGAGTTGACAACTCTTCTGTGTTACTGTTTTTAGTGTGAGAGAACGGGTCCATATGAGTACATCGACAAGTGAGAAGAGCGACATCCACTTCTCCGACACGAAAACACCGACACATGAAATAAGCGAAACTGCAAATCACCGACATTCCCCGATTCACCGTGAAGGGAATGTCGGTGATTTGCAGTTTCGCTTATTTCATGTGTCGGTGTTTTCGTGTCGGAGAAGTGGATGTCGATCTTCTCACTTGTCAATGTACTCATATGGACCCGAGAGAACATAGATTCAAGATTCTTGGTGCAGATACATCATCTCGCACTCTGTACTTGAGTGGGCTATTAGTAGAGGGTTGTTGGTGTACGAGGCAATTGCTACACTACCTCAAGAGACCCAAGTCAACAAGGTTTGGCAGGCAAAACAAGAGTAGTCCAACTATCCATTATGATAGGTTGAAGACTTGTCACTAGGGGTGGCTTTTCAGAATTGTTCGAAAGATATTTCAGTCTTTCATAATAACTTAAATTTTCACATGCATGGATGACCTTGGTATATTTCTGCTGTACTTTTCCAGTTTACTCAAGCTTGTTTTTTATAAGGTTTCCATATTGTTATTACATACTCCTGTTTGGGTCTAATGAAACTAATAAACATTGACTTCATTATTTTTGAATTCCTAGACTTTATAAGTTTGTTTATATAACCTATTAGTTCTGTAACTATCATTAACCAATTGGTTGATATGAGCAGAAAAACTCAAAGTTGGATCAACCCATGTAACCACGTCCTTAAATGAATCTACAGTTAAAAATCACTGTTTGCTTTATTAAATATTCACCTTTTAGTCTATGTCTTCCAAATCTTGTATGCTTAGTTTTTGATCTATTTATCAGCATATTATTCTCCTGTGCCCAATGGTCAATTTAATCAATTTCTTTTGCAGACATGCCCTATCTGTAGAACATGTAATCAGTTTACGCAGTTTCAAATTATTTGCATACAAACTGTAGAACACCTCGGATGAAAATGAAAGATATGAGGGCAGATTCAATAAATCCTACACTGTCCGCATACACTGTGTGAGCATCGGTAGCACACTGTTTTCTATTCAGTAAATGGCTCTACATTGTATGTAGAGCTGTGCAGCCACGGTAAACACCATGGCATGCTAATTACAGCATAAACAGCTGAAATTTAAGCTAACCAACTAATCCAAGATGGAGGAGCTATTCAACAAGCTATAAAGCAACCAGGTAGACTCAGTGCTGGTTTTCCCTGTGAATTTCAAACCTATTGGAATATAGCCATGGAAAGGAGTCAACACAGAAAGAATGTTAGGGGCTGTTATTGCTTTAATTCATGTGTATGTGCAATAGGAGGATGGAGTCTATGCTGCTCCTGCTAATAGACCAAGAAGGAGAAGAGTTTTCAAACCCCATTTAACTTATCACAATCTGCATGAGGTAAAAATTGTAGACCCCTACAGGGTGGATAGAGACACACTACAGTAACTCTGCAATCTCTGTCATCCTCAACTCAGAGCCGGGGCAAACCAAGGGGAACCCATACCAGTGGAGACAAAAGTATGTGTATCACTTAGACTTTTAGCTACATGAACCTTTCAGAGACCAGCAGGTGACATGGTGGGGGTGTCATAGCAGGCATCAGCATCCAGGATCCTCCATTATTTTCTGAATGCTATACTCCAACATACCAGTGGCCACATATATTTCCCCGTACTCCAAAGGACAGGGCTACAAATATGCAGGAGTTCTACCCTGTAGCACATTACCCTGAAGTACTGGGTGCCATGTATTGTACACATATAGAAATTAAGGCACCACCCAGAGAACAAGGAAGGCTCTGCATAAATAGAAAGGACTTCTATTCTGTTAACTGCCAAGTCATTTGTAATGCTAAGGGAATGATCTTGAATGTGTGTGCTAGCAGCCCAGACAGTTAACATGACTCTCATAACTGGCACACCTCCCAACTGTGTCAAATGTTCACTAGTGGCGATATCCCACAGCCTCATTTACTGGGGAATGCAGGTTATGCACTGGAATTGTGGCTGATGATGCCCATCAGAAACACAGACACACCTGCTGAAGAATGCCATAATGAGGCACACACTCAAGCCAGAAATATCATAGAGTGTGTGTTCCGAATACTGAAGTCATGGTTCTCATGCCTAGATACATCTAGGGGAGCCCTGTAGTACAATCCATGTACATGTACTGAAATATTCACTGTCTGCATCATGCTTCACAACATCATCCTGAGAAAACAGCTTTAGCAGGATCACCAAGTGGAAGGGGCACACATGCCACCACTACTAGCAAAGTCACCACAGCCACATGCAGATGAGGAGTCAGAGAGGGAATCAGCAGCTGCTGTGGGTGTAGGTAGATGCAGGCATGCTTAATATGCCCTTACACTGGCTAACAGGCAATGCATAGCATGCTCACTCATCACCTAGGGGCTAAAACCTTCATCCTACGCAGATGCATATAGTAACATTGATGCTAGGCAATGCTCACAACCTTTACCTACCAGTGTAATGCCTGTGTACTGATAGCATCAGACAGTGTCAGCTCTGAACTAAAACTGCTGCAACTGGTGGATTTTCAAGGTAAGTGTTCAACCTGGAGTGCATTGTGTAATAATACAAATAAATGGCTTATCCTTGCATGTTGTTACTTGGTAATGTAAGCAATTAAAGGGTGGGTGATTTGTACAGAAATGACTTTAACATGTGACACCAGAGACTTATGTGAATAAATGTGTCCTCTATCAAGTAGTAGGCTTCAGGCATCAAAGATTCACACATTCATACCTCTCAAAAGTACTAATAGTAATCGAATGTCCTCAATTTGGCCTCATACATTTGTACTAGAAAATCATTAAAGAGAGAAGTTAGAAAGTAATGAGGCACATTTCAATTTCAGACTTCACAACCCTCAGAAGATTATTAAAAATACTGCTGCAAAAAATGTTTTGATTCTATCAACTGCTTAACTTTCTAAGACCAAAATATGTCAAAAGTACAATTAGCAAAACATCACAAATGCAGATATACTAAGCACTAAGTCAGCTATGCACCCTGAGCATCAGACACAAATTTTATGTATCCAAAAGATAGAAAACAAGGATATGGCACAGTTATCACTTGCACAGGGTGTTGTATGTGTGGTGGGGTAGGAAGTGTAGGCTGACACAAAAGGTCGGTGAGTGTGTGTGAGTAAGAAAGAGAAGCAGGCAGAGATTCAGATAAAGTAACAAATGGCCATTGAGACAAAATGAGCTTTAAGCTTCTTGGCTGAATCATGTAACTGTTGTGTGTATATCTGTATGGGCCCTCCACATGAAATTGGTGTGTGAGTGTCTGCAGGAACACAGCCAAACTTTGTAATAGCTTTACATGTTGGTTTGTCAGACAGGTGTGAGCAGTGCATGATAGAAGTGGCAGTTCATTGTTGTCATACTCAACAGCAAGAACTGGCTCTGTCAGGAGATGCACTGGGATATCCACGCCCCTGGTCAAATGCACTGCTGGTACCTGAATGTGAATGATGTCTACTGGATGAGCTCCTCCTCACAGTGATGCCCAGGACCACAAACCCTGGCCTACCATGTCTGGGTGTGGACACCTCAACCACTGGTGGAGCAGTGGAAGTAGTGCCACTGTGGGAGTGCAATCTGGCATGGCCACATCGGCTAACATCAGGTGATGTGACTAACCTATGCCCACATGGATGCCATCCCCCTCCCAGCAGACATTCATCCCAGACACCACCAATTCCAACGTGTTATTCATCTGATCCATTGAATCAGCAACACAGTGGAGGCAGTTATTCATGTAAGCTTGTGCCACATCTACAACCCTAAGCATTTCTCTGGAGGACCTATTGGAATGTGCCTGCACCTCCACGATGGCCCTAAACATATGACAAGTGGCACCGGAAGACACACTTGTATCAGGTAGAGGATGGACAGCAGGCCCCCTTTGAGCACCCATAACAACCCTCCTGCATGTCACCTCATCCACACTTTGACTACAGACAGAATTAACAGGCACTGAAGCCACAGCAACCACACTTCCCTGATCAAGTGTCTTACCCTTCACCTGTCCAGTATCTGAGGGCTTACTGGAATGGGTTGACATAGGCCTAAAGGCTGGGTCTGATGGAATTACAGAGGATGGCTGAATGTTAACCTCAGTGTCAGATTCAACATTTGCATCCCCTGACTGTGCCTCTGTTTGCCCAACATCATTGTTAGAATTTGTAGATACTCTGACATCAGGTGGTAAGAGTACTACAATTACATTGTCAGGAACATCTGTGGTAATAAGTAACAAACACAGGAAAGAAATTAATACCTACACTACTGTAGTCCAATATATGCTAACACACTAACAGTGGTGCCACAGTACAGCAATGCACACAACTGTCCTGACACTCACATCACAAATATTGTTAAAATAAATATTTTTTTGAGCTGCTCATCAGTACTGACATAAAAGTGTTTGGCTTACCATGTGCAGATGGTGCTATGCTTCCTATGGATGATGGTCCTGGAAGATGTTAAGAAAAAGGTAAGGATACCATCATCACAATTAACAGTAGCGCATGGGGATTGAAACTCTTTGCCCTTTATATGTCCATTGATGATACTTTTAACAAGACCTTGGATGACATGTCTACCCTAAGTCCATGTGCAATCAACCAGAATGTGTTGTTAATTGTATAAATCTACAACTATCCCCCCAAATTAATTTAATGTTAAAAAGAAATTAAATATTGCTCTCAGTATTTTACTATACAAGTATTTAACAATTGAGACAGGTAAGCCTGCCTGGAAGCTCATCATAGGACAATATTGTCCTCCCTGAAACAGTAACACCAATGTCAATGACATGCTGTTGTGCACTTTCCTGTGAGCTGTCTGGATTCCTGACAGCAGAGAAGAACTTTTCATTTGCTGTGAATGGTGGCTCTGTAGCAGACACCCCCGGTACCCATCCATTTATGGGCTACTACAAATGCTCTCCTCTGTGTCAATGAATTCACATTAGTGTGTCTATGGTGTACCTGATCATATGTCCTGCCCTTGCCACCTGCTGTGTTCATATCAGCTACTATATGCTGCCAAATTTGCATTCTGCCTGACATATCCCCATGTCCCTCTCAAGCAGAAAGGCACCATGACTCCTAAATGCTTCCACAGTGGCTTCATTTTCAGGGTCACTGAAGGAGGGGGTGGGTTCAGGGATTGGGATGCCTGGGTACCATAGTCCTAGGTGACATAAAACACAAAAGCAGGATAATACACATAAGTACCGCATAAATAAAAGTCATATTTTGATATAACACATAAAAGGTAGTATTTCGCTATTACCCACTGGAGAAACATAAAAAGGTCAAGATATTCAAATATATAAAAAAGAACTTGTGTTATTGGAACATATTACAATCACACACAAAGCAAGGTTGGATCCAAAATAAGGAGATTAACAATAACAAAAATCGTGTCTGTGCCAAAACAGAAATTCTACTTTTCTCCCCCACCCCTAACACAACATGCAAATGACACATTTTGCTAATAAACCATCATTGAAATGCTAAAAGTGCAATCAAATAAACTGTCCCTGAAACATGTATACAGATTTAACACAGAACATTCCATTTTAAGCTATTGACAATCATGTCTATGTGTGGCCAGCATTGCCCTAGACTTGTGTATGTTCCATCCTAGAAGGCTAACACCCCTGTGTCATTGACAATATATAGGACATTTACATTTCATGGAAATAACAATAGAAGAGTGTACAGAAAAAAAAACAGTTGTAACATTAGCACTTGTGATTACAGTTCATAAGGGTGTGTGTCTGAGAAAGTGAAATGCCCTGACAAAATTCCCATGCCATCAGTACACTTCTAAGAAATACATACAGATAAAAGTAGCATTTCCCAGTGGTTTATATATATATGTATGTATATATATATATATATATATATATATATATATATATATCTACACATATATATATATATATATATATATAACAGATTTTTCTTACTGACATTTCAACATATGCAGTATATAGCTGAAAAATGCAAGCATACCTTATCAAGATCAGTAGTCTTCTGTGCAGATAAATCCCAAAGTAATATCTTCTTCTGTGTTATCCACATAAACAAATTTCCTCACCTTCAGGTTCCCTAGCTACATAGTTCCCTTTTTATGGTGTAGATTCAGGGCTGTGAGCATGGTGAAGATGCAAATGAGGTGTGAACTCATTAGAGTTGCTGAATACCAAATACTTGGCTCTGTGTAACTGATGTAAACATAGTGCAGACTCCCTCAGTGTTTGTTGCTAATGGATTGTAACTGTGAATGATTACTGGTAGGAGAAGGAAAACACAACAGCAGTTCAGACAAAGTGTAGAAGTAATTGTATCAAGATTTAAATGTAAGTAAGGAACACACATTTCCAACCTCCCCTCCATTTGTTGATGACTGTATATTATTGCCATTTAATATCCTCAAACATTTTAAGGACAATGATACAGAATGCCTTACAGACTACATGTCACAGATTACTGGTCAAATAAGACAAAAATAAACAACAGACACGGAAAAATAAGACAGGGCTTCATTTATGCAAGCAATGGTCATAAAAGGTTGTGTGATCGCTCAGTGCACTGCATCTTTAATTAATACACATACAAACAACTGTCATATGTTTTGTTAGTACTGTGGATGATGTTGCAGTTAGTTGTATGCACAAAGAGTTTAGTTCTCTGCTGAAAAGATGTTTGTGTTCAAAGAGGGATAAGACACCCTTACTGTGTTTTGAAGGTTCATTGGCGTGAAAGTTCAAATCCAGACCTGTGTAAAAATATTTGACTTGTACCAATATATAGTATATGGTTTATTTCATAGATTTTTTTTCTTCATTTCAACTAATGTTCTCTTTTTTATTTTTTTAAATACCAGTGTTTGTGGTGATGTGCAGCTTAGTGTATACAAGGCAAATGGAGAAACACAATGATTGTCAAGTTTAGCTGTGCTTATTTTGTTTGCGCAATGTTTAGTAGTGAGCAAATATGGATTGGTGGCCCACACAGGAAGCAGACAAAACATGTACAGACAAGGTGTAGACAGTGCGAAGGTAAAAAAATGATACATTGTTGGAGTTTTTGCTTTCCATCATGCAATGCCACTAAGCAACATTGTGTGTCATTTAGCATGCTTTCTCAACACCTGCACAGAGGACACAGCTAGTCAACAATTTAAAATGGATACATTCTATTAATTCTGTTGGGCACCACACAAATACCATAATCAGTGTTGCATGGTGTGTAACACACAGAAGTTAAGAATGAATAGGAAATTATGCAGCTGTCATTTAACTACCCCTGTGGAAGCAG
Organism: Protopterus annectens; assembly: GCF_019279795.1. Taxonomy (NCBI): domain Eukaryota; kingdom Metazoa; phylum Chordata; order Ceratodontiformes; family Protopteridae; genus Protopterus; species Protopterus annectens. Next base: position 1,437,451,205 of record NC_056741.1, read on the forward strand.
GTGTAAGTGTAGGGCTATAATACAGATGGTCCTGGGTTCTAATACAGGAAGTGCAACATATTTTTACTGTTGTGACAGTCCAGTTTATAGTAAAGAACTGGAAACTATACAAGTGTGTTTTCAACATTCTTGTAGCAATAGGTTTAAGTGTAGAGCAACCATACACATGATCCTGGGTTCTAACACAGGAAATTCCAGACATTTTTACTGTTGTTCTATTTCACATGATATTCATCTACTCCATTTTAACAATAATCTGGTCAAAAATAGAATCACAGACAACACACATAAGTACCAAGAAAACCAATGGAGCCCTTCACTTTTTGGTCTCTATGTTTGCATGGAGTTTGGCATTGTGCACCAATGTCAAACAACTGTAAAGGGCTCTTCTGTGGTACTGTTACTTCCATGTAATACCACTTAAACACACTCTGCTACATCAAAATACAGTAATACATGGTGCAGATAAAGTAAAGTAAAATTGCATTGCTTTACTAATACCTATTTAAAAGTATTACATATACCTCGATTCAAACACTTTATCATTTGGGCTCAAAAAGGAATGTGTCAATGCATTTACACCTGCTGCCACATAGTTAGCTAAGCAGCAGGTGTGTTTCATAACCTCAGTACTGAGAACTCACAGAATTTTAGCAATGAGGCTCACATTTAACTACATACAAACAGGAAAAGCAGTAGAAATGTATATCTTGCATGCACAAACATGTTGACAACCATTGCACAAACCTGCTACTCTACTTTGCACTATACAAAGTAAATAATAGTAGCACGTATTACTTTTTAATGTCCATTTAGTCTTCATGCCATGAAACTACTTGAGGAAACATAAAGAAAGGAAGGTCCTATCTAAGAAAATGTCACATATTTACAATGCAGCCATGTGTTACTTCCACCCATACACTGCACCTCTGGTGTCTCAGTACTTGTTTACAAATATATCAACTACACTGCATACATTAATAAAAAATATGGTGTTGTATACCATGCACATCTTTAGAATGACAATACACATTCTGATTTTTAAATACTTGCAGTAATGTGGACATCTGTTTGCATATAGTTGGTAAAGCTGTCTCTTAAAGTATGCCTGCACATTGGAACTCAACCACCACATACTACACATTGCACACTCAACAATCTGGTAAAATGCAGAACTTGAAATATCTTGATAATTGAACATGCCTACACATCCAATTCATGCAGACCTCCCAAAATCTTCTCTACAACATCCAGTGCTGATGTCATCCACCATAAGTTGTCCTGCAGCCTTGTAAAAGTCACACTTGTGCTCTGGTGCTTGCGCAAAGTACTGTGTTATCCACTCTGTGTACTTAGATAGGTAGGGGTTTTGTTCTCACTTCAGTCAACTGGAAGGTCTGTATGTGTGTGTGTGTGTGTGTGTGTGTGTGTGTGTGTGTGTGTGTGTGTGTGTGTGTGTGTGTGTGTGTGTGTGTGTGTGTGTGTGTCTGTCTAGCCAGAGGAGCATATGTGTGCATCTGACAGTTACCACTCCAGTCCCATGGACTGACAATATTTTGACACTTGCATGCCTACACATCCATTTCATGCAGGCCTCCCAGCATTGTCTCTCCAAACATCCAGTGCTGATGTCATCCACCATAAGTTGTCCTGCAGCCTTGTAAAAGTCATTTGTATGCCATGGTGCTTGCATAAAGTACTGTGTTCTGTAGTCTGTGTATTTAGTTAGGTAAGGGTTCTGTTCTCACTGCAGCTGTCATTTGTGTTTGGTGCACTTGCTTGACATTAGATAGATAATTTTACACCAGCATGTAGAACACTGCTGTTACCATTTTCTCCTTACCAGACACTGCTGATGTCATCAGATATAGCTGATTTGCAGATGTGCAGTATTCCCATTAAGTCAGGGTCAGAGACTGGCCTGTAGGCCAGGCACAAGTCAACTCATCCTATACAATACAGATAACAATGACAAGGCTTTCAGTCTATCCACATACATCATGACATGGTTTGTTGGGCCTGTATATTCTTGGTGAGAAATCATTGCCCTTTTCTATATGGACACTAGTAATATCCCAGCTGTGTGAAACAGACGTGTGAGTTGTTAATGCTACATCCATGTCTTTTATTAGATGGTGCAAAAATGCTCTATCTAATGTCAAGCAAGTGCACAAACATTTCACACAAATCCACGCTGAGGTATTCACTCAGCACTGTCCGATGTGCCATAAACACCTCTATAACCAAGTGGGTAGACCATTGGATCACATACATGGCATCTAAATATGTTGAAATGTGTGAAGTGATATATATCTCTGGTCCAGTGATCAAGACCGTACATCAAGGCTGTCTGCAAGGGCTCCTTCCTCTCCATTATTTAAGTCACGGATGTCAAGAATGACATACATGTTCTGTGTCTAAACTGCTGTATGGAGCACTACAAATTGTGGGTAATCATTGACTCCAACTGTGATATAGGTATAATACAGACAGTATCAACACACGCCAAAAATTGCTGCCACAACCATGATAACACAAGAGATGAAACAAAAACATGGGGGGATTTCTTAACTTATGAAAACAAACACACAACCCAGAGATAATGTAGACATCACACCCTGTAATCAGACCAATTGGTATGTGACATGTGTCCTGGGGTAGATGGTATGTGCAATGTCCACCAGCATGTGGCCACAGTGGTGAGTACTACCTTGTATGTAACACAACTACTGAGTATGTGCAGAACTTCCATATCAAAGGGCTTAATACCATTCACAGCCTTTATCCACCAATAACTGAGTACAATGCACTCTTCTTCATGTACCTCCCTAGAAATCTTTCAATGATATATAACTGAAGTGTAACACCTTTGCCACAGTGAGCTGTCACACATCTCATCGACCATACCTAGGAATTTTTTTTGTAGCATAAACATTGCTCTGTGATGGTGAAGAACACCCATCAAGGTGTTACACCAGATGCATGTTTGATACCTGTTCTGGTGATGCACACAGTATGTACATAGCTGTTTAACAACATTCATGGCATGGGTTACATTCATGACAGCATAGATTGTGCCATATACATGCAATGCACACCAGTCAGCTAGCCTGGATTTATCATAATGTCATATAAATATATAGCAGTGTACAGTGTCAGGATGGTGTGCTTGATTACCCTCATAGATTGCTGATGTCATAATAGCTGTACAAATATAATTATGCAGAACCATCTATAATCACTATACTGATATTGTCCATGATTGTACACAATTCTTTTACTGTTGTCTATGGGTCTGTAACTATATCCTACTTGTTGGAAACCACTGCTGACATTACACTCATATTCAGGCAAATCAGTTAGCACAGCTTAACAATATGTACCAACACCAATTGTATATAACATCCCTGATAGATGTCCTCTCCATTGCTCATGTCAGGATGCTTATCTAACAAAGACATCTTCTCCATTGTTATGTCACCTGGTGTGACACTCACATAATATGCAGTTTTACTGTGATGTCCATAGTATACCATGTTGATATGTGAATAGTATTACTACTACAGCTGTCTATTACAATGTTTCATCTGTCCTCTTTCCCTGTGTTCATTCCTACAATTCATCTGTGTGTCCCTATGCGGGTTTATATCAGAACTTCGAAGGCTGATAAGTCCGAAACTCACAACTTTGAACTTCAAACCCCGAAAGCTGACAATATCGAACCGTAGAACCGAGATCGCCATAGAGTGCAGGAGGGGAAGATTTCCCTTTACTGCACTATAGTGCAATCTCGGAGTTGGTATATTTAAGTAGCGGGGATGTGTGGGGTGGTGCAGGGGGGCTTGCCCCCCTGCAGAGAGCGTTTTTTTGGCGGGGTAGTTAGTATTTTTTTTGTACGTTTGATGTTGTCAGCTTTCGAGGTTTGCAGTTTGAAATTGTGAGCTTCGGACGTGTAAGCTTTTCATCATCTGATATAGACTCCCCTATGCAATATTCACACTTCCACTGACTGTTTATTTTAAATGGCATTACGTGTACCCTTACAGATCATTTAAACAACTTTTGTACAGAATGGCTGGAATGGGATTTCACAATACTATGCACTGCATACACTGTCCTGTACTGTGTTTGGACCATACAAATTACTATATATTATACCATGATCCCCCCAAAACGTGCACGCTGATTGGCCAGCATGCCCATTGTAAATCGAGTTATACTAATGGAAAAAGGTCCGGTCGCCCGGACTTTTTTCCATTAGTATAACTCGGTTTTTTAAAACACTGTCTCGCTATGTTAAATGGGTTTAACATAGTGAGACAGCTTTAAAATAAGCAACGGAGATCTCCGTTGCTTATTTTAAAGCTGTCTCGCTATGTTAAACCCATTTAACATACCGAGATATGTTTTAAAAAGCAACGGAGAAAGCAAGATCTCCGTTGCTTTTTTTTAGTGTTTCGGTATGTTAAATGAGTTTAACATAGCGAGACAGTTTTAAAATAAGCAACGGAGATGTCCATTGCTTATTTTAAAACTGTCTCGCTATGTTAAACTCATTTAACATAGCGAACACTAAAAAAAGCAATGGAGATCTTGCTTTCTCCGTTGCTTTATACAACTCTGATGTACGCAGGCGCGCAGTACATCAGAACTGCCGCGGATGCCAGACATCTGCGGAAGGGCAGTAAACAGGCATTATACTATGCCATTATTTAAGAAAAGTAATAGTTTCTTTTCTTAAATAATGTCATGGTATAATAGCAATAACCCACTTCTGGGTGTGGGTAATTCTAAATTTACCCATGGTTGGCTTTGTTTGGTCCCTCGGGCTTCGCCCTCAGGACCAAACCACGCCAACCGTGGGTAAATTTAGCATTACCCACACCCAGGCGTGGGTTATTGCTATAATAAACCCCGGTAATCATTGTGGCATTCAGTACAATCCCGCTAAACTAGATTGCTGTATTGTAAATAGGTTTGCTATTTCTGTTGTTTTACATGGTTTCCTGGTCAGCAACACTGTTGCCAGACACAAAACTACATTTGTTTATGTTTAAATATGGTGGTCAGTATGAATATGTAATTATCTCTACTACTCACTCCACAAACATGCAAACTCTGTGTAGGCTTCATGCGAAGCCTACATGGAGTTTATTGAATCCCACTGACAATCTAAACAAGTATGGTCCTAGGATAGCGCCCTGAGGGACACCCTGGATGTGACCAAGAATTTCACTTGTCTAATTACTGTATGATACTTGCCTTGTTCTATTTGTAAACCATGCAGCTATTCATCTTATCAAGAGTACATCAGTACCTAGTTTTAATTTATTGATCAGTGTTTTGTGTATGATCCTATGAAATGTTGAAGTTAAATCTATATAAATTACATCACAATCAAGTTTTCATTCATAACTGTTATTATATTGTTGTAGTATGTCATGTTATAGATGGTAATAAATCTGCATGCTGATATATGGTTTCAAGTCCCAACCTTTCCAGTTCTGGCAATAACTTATCCAATATTACCTTCTCCATTATTTTTCCATAGGGACCTAGGACAAAGCCCTGAGGGGGCACCCTGACTGTGACCAAGAATTTCACTTGTCCAATTTCTGTATACTTGCTATGTTCTATTTTTAAGCCATGCAGCTATCCATCATATCAAGAGCACATCAGTGCTTAGTTGTTCTAATTTATTGATCAGTGTTTTGTGTATGACCTTATCAAATGCTGAAGTTAAACCTATAAAAATTATATCACAGCACAAATTTTAATTCATAGCTGTTACTGTATTGTTATAGAACATCATGCTATAGGAGGTAATAGATCTGCATGCTGATATATGGTTTCAAGTCCCAAACTTTCCAGTTCTGGCAATAACTTATCGAATATAACCTTATCCATTTTTTCCTACAACATGAAAGTAGACCTAATGGTCTATATGACTCTGGGTTTGTCCTACTCCCTTTTCCCTTAAAGAAAGGTTTAATAAATGCATATCACCAATCTTGAGGAATCCTCCATATTTATATGACCTAGTAAGTAATAGATATAATAGATATAGATATAATGGTACTGTAAGTTCTTGCTGAAGTGTTCTCAGGTCATTATTACTAATTCAGTCTCCTCCCTGTGCTTTGTTTGGATCCAGTTTGCATAGCTCTTTTTCAATATAATCTAAATTGATTTCAGTATCAGATGTTACTTTATTTATTTATTTATTTTACATTTGTTTACCAGGAAAGTCTAACTGGACACAGGTCCATTTTCAGCGGAGGCCCGGTGAGAAAAACTCCACGTTACAGTGCATTACATGAGAGTAAAAGGAAGTAGAACATACATACATATGGCATATTTACACATCAGGACAACATGCTGGTGATTAACAAACATACATGTAGCATATATACACACAACAGGACATCATGCTAGTGATTAACATTTCTTACAGTAGACAATCAAAGGTGCATTTTTTTTTTCTTTTACAGTTATAAGTTTTGTAAGGTAAATGTATATGGGTTTAGAAGCTTTAAGGGGAGAAACTGTTTATACATAGCTATACCCTGACAAATTCTCTTAGTATGGATTAGCCTGGTGAGTGGCATGAGCATAGCCAGCTACTTAGATAGTGGGTTTTCAGGAGTTTTTTGAATTGACTAAAGGAGGTGGTAGACATTATTTGGCTTGGTAGTGTGTTCCAGCTTTTGGCAATGGTGTTGGCAAAGAGGGACTTACCAGCTTCGTTTTTATGTTTCATGACAGTTATGAGGTTCTGGTTACTAGATCTTAAGGCTCTAGAGGGAATGTGGAGCTGAATTAGGTGCTGAAGTGCTGGATCAGGAAGGTAGTAGAGTTTGTGCGCTATAGAGAGTTGATTGAGTAGAAATATATGAGGCAACTCAAGCCAGTTGAGTTGCTTAAGGGATAGACAGTGGTGGGACCTATATGAAGCTTCCGTAGCAAACTTGGCAATCTTGTTGTAGCAAGATTCCATTTTATTTAGATCAGTTTGGTGGAGATTGGTCAAGATGGGAGAGGCATAGAGGAGGGTGGATAGAAGATGAGTCCTTGCGATGGTTACTTTGGTGAGTTTTGTCATAAACTGTTTGTTCCTGTAGAGGAGACCAAGTTTTTTATTAACTTTCTTAATGGTTTGTGCTATATGGATGTCGAACCTCAGGTTATTGTCTATTTCTACGCCTAGCAATTTAATGTGTGTGGCTGGACTGATCTGAATGTTTTCTTTGGAGCTAATGGTAAAATTATTATTTAGGGGAAGAGCTCTGCCAGGAGTGAAAATAATTAGTTTGGTTTTTTTTGGGATTAAGAAGAAGTTTGATGTTAGTGAACCAAGTTTCGGCTAGGGTGAAGTTATGTTGGGTAAGGGTTTGCAGTTCACTAAGGGTAGGGGTAACACATATGAGGGTAGTGCCATCTGCATATTGTACTATTGAGCCAGTGGGAGAGGGTGAAGAGATCTGATTTGTAAATAGAGAGAACTGCAATGGGCCAAGGATGGATCCTTGAGAGACTCCTATGGTTACTGGTAACAGGGGGGACAATTGGTCCTGCCATAGGACTGCTTGCTGACAGGCAGATAAGTAGCTGTTGAACCATGATATAGAAGAGGGACTTATATTTAGGGTGGCTAGAGTATCACGAAGCAGACTGTGGTTTACCATGTGAAAGGCTTTTGATAGGTCCAAGAATGTGTAAGAAACAAATAGACCCTTGTTTCTGTGGTGGTTAACTATGTTGGTGAATGATAGTAGTGCTGTCGTGGTGCTGTGGGCAGGTCTAAAGCCATGCTGTGATATGGAGAGTAGGTTGTTATTCTGGAGGTACTGTATTAGTTAAGTATGAACAACTCTTTCTAATATTTTGGATAAAGGTGATAGGATTGCTATTGGGCGATAGTTGGTGAGCTCTAAGGAGTTGTTTCCTTTGTGCAGTGGAATTATATATGATGTTTTCCATGAGGTGGTGACTTTGCATTCTGAGAGAGATCTGTTTATAAGAATAGAGACAGGATAGGCTATAGCTTCAGCTGAGATCCGAAGGAAGTCTTCTGGCAGCTTATCAGCTACTAGAGTGGCTGGTTTAAGTTTACCAAGGAGTTTAGATATTGATTTGGTGGATACAGAGTGGAGGTGAAAATTGGGGCTATTGTTTTATATATTGGGGTGGGTTGGGATAGTTATTGGTGTGGGGCTGCTAGCACTATTTTGGGCATTGGCAAGTGTCTGGACTATTTCGGTAAAGAGTTTGTTAAACTGAGTAGGACTGTTTTTATGGTTATTTGGAAGCACAGGGGTTGGTGTCGTGGACTTTCCTGGATGCAGTATACCATTTATTGAGGCCTAGAATTTTTGTGGGTTGTGAGCATATTTGTCTTGCATGCTTGTATAGTAGCTGGATTTGTCTAGTTTGATTTGTTTTTTGGCTTTGTTATGGAGCTCTACATAGTTTTCTCTTAAAGTAGTGGTTTTGTTTTTCTGATATTGAATCCATGCCATGTCCCTTTCTTTCATTATAGTTTTAGTGTCTTTTCTTAGCCATGGGGCATAGTTAGTTTTTATTCTAATGGTTCTAGGGGGGGTATGATGGTTTAAGATTTTTATGAAGGTTGTGTTAAACTACTCAACGACATCGTCTAGACATAGATGTTTTAGGGGGGTCCAGTTACAGCTTTTTAGAGTATTGATGAGATCAGTAGCTATAAAGTTTTTTTTGTTTTAACTACTCTGAGGATAGGTTGGTTGATGGTTTGGGATCTGTTCCTAATTAGGTAGGTAGGATTATGGTCACTAAGGGTATCTGGAAGACAACCAGATTGCTGTGCAAGAGTTGGGTCAGATAACAGGATCCGTCTAAGAGGGACTGGCATTTGGAAATTTTGTCAATTCGAGTGGTGGTGCTTATAGTTTGGGTAAACCTATGGAGGTTTATGAAGGCAGAGGGGTTATGGCTGGAGCAGTAAAGCCAGTCAATATTGAAGTCTCCTAATAGTATGGTTTCATGTGGAAGGGAGTTGGAGGTCCAACTAAGCAAGCTTTCCATTAAAGTGACATTATTGCCTCATGGTATATAGCCACCTGCAATAATTATATGTTTGTTGGAACTTATTTTTAATTTGGCAAGGATTAGTTGTACATCTTTGAATTCATGGGTATTGTAATCTAGTTGTTCTAAGGCAAGATGACTTTGGAATAATATTGCAACACCTCCGCCCTTTTTCTCTGATCTGTCTCTTCGGATAATGTTGTAACCCAGGGCAGTAATCTCATTATTGTGATGTTGTGGTTTGAGCCATGTTTCAGTTACCACAACGATATCTGCTTTGTATAGAGCTAGTAGGGCATGAAGGTCATGAATTTTAAGTATACTTCTTACATTAATGTTTAAGAAGAGGAGAGCTGAGGTAGATCTGTGATGTAGGGGATTTAGCTGATTTAAGTTTGGGCTGATTGATGTTTTGAGTCCTGGATTGGGATGTATATCACCACTGCAAGTGAGTTTATGGAGTAGGTGTAGATAGAGTTTGGTCAATTTGTGAATTATTTTAGTTTGTCTTTGAGAAGAGAGGGGGTTAGTTTTGATTTTTAGTTTAATGTGCAATTAAGAGAAGGGTAGGGAGGAGGTAAGGTCACATGGCAATATAGGGAAGTTGTTTTGTTTGGTGGTATTGGCTAGGGAATCAGTTTGCCAAGGGGATGTGGCGTGGTTATGTAGCTGAGTGTGGTTATGAAGCTGAGTGTGGTAGGAGGACAGGATGGAAAGTAGGAGTAGGGTGAAGATTATTAATGGGTAGAATTATGTTTTTAGTAGTTGGGTTGGATATGTGTAACCCATGTTATCTAGTTTCAGAAAGAATGTTGCATGCAAGGGTACTATCTATGAATGAGTGAGATTGGTGTTGTATTAAAGTTGCAGTATTAGGTGTATGTGGGAGTTTGTTGTTAAGAGGGGTAAGAGATTTGAAGTGATAGGTGGATGAGAGTGTAAGACTTGCTAATGGGAGTTGTCTGTAGCTACAAGTTGAAGTGATGTTAGGGATTTAGGAGCTATATAAGCATCAGGTAATGCTGGGTATACAGCTAAAGAAAAGTGATGGAGAGTATGGCCAGTGCAAGAGCTATCATTTTGTGTGTTAGGGAGCTGCAGTATGGCCAGGAAGTATTGGTCAGGTAACTGGTATCCTCTAATTAAGAGAGGGTAGCAGAGATAGTAAATACCGGGGGGGGGGGATACTTGCTACTTTATCTTTAATGATGTTCTTGACTATGGATAAGTTGAATTGGAATTTTATATTGTCAGTTTATTTGTACTATGTTCAAATATGCGTATTTACTGCAGTTCAAAATATTAATTATAGGTAATAGTTAATGGTTATAGGGTGGTGTGTATAGAGAGGTGGTGGAGGAGGTAGGGATTCTATGTTGGAAGCAGGAAGTAGGCTGGAGTGTTTGTGAGGAACAGGAAGGGGAGGAGTGTTTGGGTAGGAGGAAACAGATGCTTAGGTATAAAGGAAATTATATGGGGGGTAGGTGGGAATGGGGGTGGGAGAAGAGCGAACAGAGTGGGGCTGCACCCACAGTAACTGTAAAAAACAATCAATTCCTCACCATAAAACAAATTATCAACAGTGAAATGGATGAAAGGGGTGGGGGTGGGCTAAGAGGAAGAAGGTTTGCAGCTGTTTCCCCAGGAGTATGCACTTTAGCTGAGTTTAACAGATTTTAACAAGGCATAACAGTAGTCATAAAAGCTGGCACCTACACTACACAAGTGGCAACAACAAGGTTTCTGGAGGTAAACCTGGGGCTGCAGTCTATTTTTGGATGATTGCTGGTTAGAGTTTTCATTGCTTTTAGCTGGAGTGAGAGGATTCCTTGCTCACACAAGTGTGTGTGTGTGTGTGTGTGTGTGGGGGGGGGGGGCAAAGCGATCAGGTGCTCAGTGGCTCTGAAAGTTGCAAAGAAGACAAAAGGAAAGAATGTAAGACTAAAAGCAATAAAATCAGGAATCAAAATAAGCACAATCATCATAAATATTGTACAGAAAGCAGAGCAAGTGAACATAGCCTATTAGAAGTCATCAAAAGAAATGCATTCAGACTCTGCAACCAATCTTATTCAGCAGCAGTCAGTATAACTAGTTAGAATATCCTAATACCAGACAATATTGCAACTATGTAGCAGTTTCACCAGTTTACCATAAATATCATTCTGCACTTTACAATGTATGTTTAACTTACAGAAACAGAATATACAGTAACAGCAGCTTAACTCGTTGGAATATACTATTACCAGACAATATAGCAACAATGTAGCAGTTTCACATGTTCACCATAAATATCATTCTGCACTTTACAGTGTATGTTTAACTTACAGAAACTGTAATACCAACTGTACTTGGATGTCGCTAGGCTAACTTATCAACACCTTTGCATAAGATTTTATAAATATAGCTATAGTCTGTGTCTGAGAATAACGTTTAGATATACACACAGTTTATCAATTTGCATGTCTGTACCCCCTTCCACATTTTCTTTTTTGTAAAAATACTTTCTCATTATGTTCAATATCTTTATATAAAGTTTCTTCAAATGTTTCTTGATCTTGTCTCACACTATTTTTAATCTGTTTGTCCAGCTTGTTAATTTCCATTTTCAAAGTTGTAGCTCAACCTCTTTTCCATTTCGTATATTTTGTGTCTCTCACCTTAATCAAGTATCTTGTTCTTATGGAAATATATCTTCCTGATGTTGTATGACTAGATCCTGATGTTTTTTGAATACATTTTTCCTTTGTTCTTGATCTCATTAATCTTGTATTATATACATTGACTCTTATCTTTATATACTGAATGTCACCATTTATTCATTCTGTATATGATACAGTTGATTGGTATGATCCTAAGTTATTTTCTGCTGTTTGAGCTTGGGTCCTGGTTGAAAATGGTCAATAAACAAACTTACTCAGTGAACAAGTAGTAAATAAATACATAACTAAAACCTGCCTGCTGAACCTTATGATTGATGTGATGCTGCAGGAAATAAGCCCATTCATTTCTAAGTAATGACAAGAATTTCTTCATGGGGGCTATGTCCCCTCATCCCCCCATGGAGGCCGAATCCTTCACAACCCCTTATTTAAATATATCAGCTCCAAGGGTGTATTAACTTGGAGAAGATGACATACTCTTGATAAGTTGTGTACTCAGTGATATGAACCATTGATGCATCCTAATGTTCATAATATGCAGTGTTACCTCCTCTGTGTCATCAGCATCAGGCATATTATGGGCTACATGTTCTGATAATATGACAATGGACATGGCTAAAATGAATAGGCATGCATCATTTCTGTATACCTGCATGTATGAAAGTATGAAGGTATGACAGTTGTACACAGTTTACTGATGTGTACTATGTATAGTAGACCCAGATGTGGATGAATAGGATGCATGGGACACTGACATTAGTGGCAGCACTATTGATTCTGCAGTTTGTGAAACGCCTATCCAGTGAGCTCATAAAATCATCAACCTCTTCAAGGGTCATATTCGAGGTCCACTCCCAGTGGCATGACTTGCTACCTTAATATCCTTTGCATGTCACCATATATGCTCATATATGACCATAACATGGCAATGACAGGCCTGCACAGCACAACCAAGGCCACAAACCAAATTTATCTTGAATACATTACTATTGCACAGCCTCTCTCCTTGTCACATCTCATCTTCTCTTTGAAGGAAAGCCATGGTATACTGCCTCACTGCTTACAGAAAGGCGTATGTTGTTGACAACTGCTGAGAAGTTGTCTTACTAAAGGAACAGCTGGCCATACATTCTGACAAAATAATTTGGAGACATGAACTCCATCAGGTATGTTAACAGTCATTATACAGCACTTTCGACATTCTCAGTACATTAAAATTTGGGTATATCAGTATAGCTGAATAAAGTGGTGCATGGTATTTGTCACTACTGTAGAACAGATATACACAAAGCAACGCACACAACTATAACTTGTCCAGAATGTCACAGACATCTATACATATGTTAAATATATACAAATATGTAAAGTCACGTACCTAACAACATATAGAATATGTAAAGACAGTTACCCAATGATATATAAAATTATGTAATATGTAAAAAAATGTAAAGTCACATACCTAAAATATATATAAACATAAACATATAAAGATGCATATATAAGAATATCTAAAAGTTATGTAAAGACACTACCTAACAACCTATAAAAATATGTAAAGGCACTTACTTAACAACATATAAAAACATGTAAAGATACATACCAAATAACATATAAAATATGTAAAGATAAATAGAAATATATGAAGGAATGGCTAATAATATTCAAATATGTATATACAAATGTTGCATGCTGTGATACTTAGCGGAATCAGTAGCAAGTGTTGGTCCCTGTGTTCTACAATGGAGTACTAGACACTTGTTTTACCTTATATTATTTAAGAGCTTCAATGCATTTTTTTAGAAACAGCAAGTTTATACTATGTAGCAATGTGTAACTCATCGCTGTAAACTGTGTAAGAATGTGCAGCTATCCACCAACATTCATTAATGCCCAACAACTACATCACTGTTATGCATTGGTATGATATGATAGATGTATTTCTTATGCTTGGCATTAAATATAACAGATATCACAGGGACACCATTTTCAACTTTGGATTTAGCAGAACACCAGCGATGACTATATGTAGAGTGAGAGATTCCAAAATGCATCATGGTGAATTAGTATATCTCCTGTACCACTATTAAATGAGCACTAAATATTGATAATGCTCTCCAGACATATGTGGCACACCTATTTGGACAGCAGTGGAGGCCATTTTAGAGAACTGACACATGGGATTGTCTAGTACCTGACCTCCACCAGTGAAAATGGGTTCATCATGCTGATTACAATGACCTGCAAAGGAAGAGTCCTGAGGACCTATTGCCATGCCAAGACTAGGTTTGGATCGATCCACCCCAAGGATTCAGCAAATGATGCTGCATTTATACTCATAATTTGATATAGAACTGCAGTATGTACTATGCTGCTTAAAGTGGTATGTGTGTGTGTGTGTGTGTGTGTGTGTGTGTGTGTGTGTGTGTGTGTGTGTGTGTGTGTGCGCGCATGTGTGTGTGCGCGTGTGTGTGTGTCTCCGTGTGTGTGTCTGGATGGATGCATGCATGCCTGGATGTATGTGTGTGTGTGTGTGTGTGTGTGTGTGTGTGTGTGTGTGTGTGTGTGTGTTTTGTGTGTGTGTGTGTGTGTGTGTGTGTGTGTGTGTGTGTGTGTGTGTGTGTGTGTGTGTGTGTGTGTGTGTCTGAGAGCACCTTCACATTTTCCATAACTATGCTGGTTTGTTGAAATTTGGTTATATAATGTGGTGGGATCCACTGTGAAAGTCAATGCATAACACAGCAACAACATACTGAATGCAAAACATTGTGAAACTTGGGGTGGCATATGAATAAAATGTTTTATGTGTAGGAAGCCACCTACAACCTCTGATGATAGGGACTTTGCCCCCACCCCTTTACATGGTTGTATAATTTGAGGAAAAGAGAAACAATATGCAATGATGACACAACGGCACAGACAGCTGCAAGCTCATTGTGTAGCCAGATTATAAAAAAAGCACACCTGGGATTCTGCATTCATAAAGTTATGATCAGAAGCCTGCATCCAACTAGTTAGCATTTGTTCACTGATAAATTGTTCTAAAGTGGTGGTGTGCTTATGAGATATAGTTCGGCTGTCTGGGCATTACACTTTCAGGTTCTTGGGTTTCTATGCATGACCTATGTGTATATCCATATATATGTTTTCGTTACACCAACACACACACTCAGGCTTCAAAAGTGCATATAATTGCTAGTATATTTTTGAGAGGGACCTCTGATGTCTGTTCTTGTATACCTTTCAGCATGGCATATGTAGTCGTACCTGCTGATGTGCTTGTCCAGACCTAGACATTAAATGTCTATCTATGATCTATACATTTCTAGGTTTATGCATCACCATTCTGCAAACATTGGTGTATGTTGGCTTTTAAATATTTATCTTCATTTGTACTTTCATGATGTGTGTGTGTGTGTGAGAGTGTGTGTGTGTGCATGTGTGTGTGTGTGTGTGTGTGTGTGTGTGTGTGTGTGTGTGTGTGTGTGTGTGTGTGTGAGAGTGTGTGTGTGTGCATGTGTGTGTGTGTGTGTGCGTGTGTGTGTGTGTGTGTGTGTGTATGTGTGTGTGTATGTGTGTGTGTATGTGTCTGAGAAGTCTGTTTACCCAGTACATTGTTCTTCTCTTGTTGTGTTATTCTGAGCACTGCTGTTCATTTATATTTCTTTACTGATTCTAACTTTGTTTGCTTATGGGCTGCAGCTCTCAGAGTTTTGCTACAATCATGAAGTTGATGCTCTAATACTATGCTGCTTTACTAATTTGCAAATATGTAATGGAATTACTATGTAACAGTGACATGCAGATGTCAACCTCAGAGTATAATTAAAAATGGTGCATACTATACTATATTGTTACAGTTCTGTACTTCTATATGCACTGTAGATTTCTGGAAGGCCAGAACACTTGGTGGGGGGTGGGGAGGTACTGGTCTACCAACAGACATTGGCTGCAACACCTTGCAAGTCAGATGGGTATAACTGTGGCAAGCGTTTACTTTGGTCACTCAATAAATACATTGTATGCTTATTATTATGCTCTGGTCTATTATTATTATTTTACTTTACTTTGCACAGATCCTTCACTGGAGATATTTCAGTGACACAGAGGGAGCGCATAACCACTTGCTGACATGGAATCTTTGAGTGACGCGGATGCATCCAGTCTATCCCAGGACAGAACCCTACTGGCACAGATTGCTGTGTCACCAACTGATAGAAGCTTTTTTGGCTCTGAGAAGACCTACAACAGTGGGTGAATTGGAAGCTGATGCTGCTGTCAAACAGCTCAGCATAACATACTCATTTTCACACATATACACATATAAAAGCATATACACATACACACACACACACACACATACACACACACACACACACACACACACACACACACACACACACACACACACACACATACACACACACACACACATGCACTAAGCTCATCAAGGCATGCCAAAAGTGCTCATGTTTTATATATATATATATATATATATATATATATATATATATATATATATATATATATATATCTTTTACAACTGTGCCAAAGATGGCTGACAAAACCTACTGGCTGTCAGCCTACTTTAACCTATTTCACAGTGTAACCAGACCAAGATTCACTAAATACTGTTTATTAAGCGCTTTCATCTCATAAGTGGAAACTTCATTAGAATGAATTAAAATCTAACAACCCAGCTTATATACCTAAAATTAAATACATAATTGATTAATTACTGACATCATGTCTTACTTTAAAGCAATAACATACACTTAAAAAACAATGCCTGCTATGGTAATACAAGACATAATACAGTACTAAAATCCCTACACAAGTTTATTAAGAAAATACTACTACTCAGTTTAACACTTTCCTCCCAGTACTAAACTGAGATAAATACAGAGATTTCCATTTTTATATAGTGATGTTACTTCCACAACATGGAGCTCTTAAAGGCACCACCTTAAAACAAACATAAGGATATAACTACGCTATGAAAATGATTTCACTTGTTAAAAAATATAACTTATTTTTCCAAGCACCACCCCTGGGGTTAGGGACAACTATTTCTAGGATCCTGAACATAAACTTAACAAAATTTCTACACTCAAGGGTATGTTTGAATAAAGCATTGTTACCTCCGTAGATGCTGTATTAGTGTTCATAAATTCTTTTACAAATCACCCTTTCTGTTTTCCCTATATAGAAACTTGGCAAAAAAAGCATCTGGCTATATAAAATAGGCCCTTACTACTGCAGTTGCCATTTTGGAGTAAAACTACCTTACTACATATTGTCTCAAGTTTAACCTGGTCTCATATTTAAATACATGGACACTGCATACTCCCATTTTTGCATGTAAACAGCATCCATTTTGTAACTAAGTTCAACAGCTCCTCATTGGAGATAAAAACCTTTCAATTTCTTTCAGTAATGTTTTTTTATCTTATTACTACTAGCACTGCATTTCAAAACAAATGCTATGTCAAAGCATTCCATTTCCCCCTGACATATTGAATTACCAGGGTGGTCATTGCTTTCTCTAATAAGCCTTACACCTTATAGTGGTCTAAATATGGTCTTCCTTAATTCAGACATTTGATTGCTAATTCATTCAACCAAGTCCACAGTGTAACCACTCTAAAAAAACATCTATTCCAGCTTCATCCTCTCAAATTTAAATAAGTCATCATTAGAGACCATGTGGGCCAAACAAATACTGGAATGTAAATAAGAATTACTGTATGTTGCTTCCCCAACATTTGAAGCTGATATAAAAGTGTCAAAAAGCAAATGCCATCTTTAGAAAATTGATATGTAAAGTAAAAAAATTTAGTTGTCTGATTTAAATAACTAACAAAATCATGGATTACTTCTTGTGGTCCATTCTACAGAATAAAAAATATCATTTAAATACCTAAGATATGCTTTGCAATAAGAATAGTATTCAGAGTAGTAAATAAACCTCCTTTCCCAACTTAGGATTACTAAATTTGCATACAAGGGGACACAAGTTGTACTCATAACTACTCATTTTTTGCTGATCTGTGTCACCCTAAAAAATATAAACTTCTTATTAAGCAGTACATTGTGATAACCTGTGAACAAATTTATTTGTCTAGAGAACAAAGATTAACATTTGGTAAGAGCTTCATGAAAATGGGCTTTACTCTCAATTTTGGGGAATGTATGTAAAAATATCTATAACACCCATGGTTATAAAGTATATACTACTATGTCCTAAATCGTTTTCTTAACCTGTCACTAAAAAAAATAACCATGACCCTTCAAAATATTAAACAGATTCTCCATAGTTGATTTAAGGGTTCTATCTATATACACTGCAAAAGGGCCTCAGCAATCGACTGAAAGGGGAGATTGGAGTTGTCCCTATGTATATTAAGTATCCCAAAAATAGTGGGAATAATGGGATTTGGAATCCTAAGGAACTCACATACTGTTGAACTAATGACATCCTGCAAAAAACTGCCCTCTAAATACAGGTCTATTTTTCTAAAAGTTGTATGTACTTAATTTCTTGAAACTGGTAAATAATTTTTTTCATGATGTAGAATATTAAACATTGTGCTCAAATAGTCATTAGTGTCAAAAATGACAATCCCACCCTCTCCGCTTGTCTGGTGTAATTATTCTAGGGGTCTTGTCAGTAAGGGTTGGAGTGCACTTGTTTGGTTATTTGGTTTTGTTTGCATACATGCTTTCTCATGCTGTATACATGAAAAACATATTGTATACCATACAGTGCATCTGTTTGCATTATAATATTTTGCACATATTTGTTGCACAGTGTGGTTTACCTATTCACATGGCCTGAAGACTTGACTTGCAAGTTATGGCAGTGTTGTCATATCGAAGAAATGTCAAGCATGCATGTTGGCAACTCTCAGATTTCTTTGTTATCACACTGATGTGGGTTCTTTTAATTACCCTTCCCCTTTCAGAAATCTTGCCTTTTTTTGAGGGTTCTTCTACCTTGCTGCAACTTTCTCTTTTTGTGCTTGACACATCCCCTGTGTCATGTTCATTTTGTTTGTGTTTTTTATTGTCCCTCCTTACCCAACATGTTTTTAGATGTCTCACCTTGGTTTTGGACCGTTTCTTTCCTTTTGGATCTTTCACTTCCTTTTCTTTCCTGTTCTTCGTGTCTTTACAGTGAGGATCACCCTATAAAAATGCTCTAAGGCCTTCCCAGTATGATTTCTTCTGCTTGTTTTACCCATTTTCTCCCATTATTTTTCCCTATTCCTCTTGATCATTGAATACCATGGTCCCCACATTATATATTTGGTACCAAACAACTATTTTAGATACACTTAATGCTGTTGTAATAGCCACTTAGTAATTAACAAATGTTTTTAAACTTTAGTAATATGGAGCATAGCAGCAGAGTTCTGTCAGATAGAGCTGGGTATTTCAAATTCTTTCAGGAGTCCTTAGTACAGATCCTGTAATTTAAATACTATTTAATAACATAAAGCATTTCTAGCATTGCAGTCATTATGCACTATTTATTTTTTGAGACCCATATTTATGTTACTTTTTTTGTTACAATCATCAATTAATGCAATATGCCTGTCATTTTTGTGGCATTCCATGCAACTGTTCAGAGTGCTTGCTTTGCTAAAGAGTCTGCCCACAACACTGCAGATCGTTTGTAATCTATGTATGCATTTGTGGAATTTTCGAATAAAACAATCTAAAAAAATAATTTGTGTGTATATATATATATATATATATATATATATATATATATATATATATATATAAACAATAAAATTAGTATAAATAATCAATAATCATTATAAAAGTTATGATGCTGTAGATACAGTCATTTTTGGAATAAAAACTCAAGGGAGAAACTATTACATTGTATTTAAAAGTGGTTATACTATACTGTAATGTACACTATACAATACCGTACTGGGATTGTAAAATGGGCTTTATTTTTTACTGTTTATATATTACAACATAGGAGCAAGATTCCAGAGTTCAGCTGTATCACTGTCTTGAGATATTCAAGAAATAGTGCAATACAGTTCAATGAATTTCAATGCACGGTTGCCATTTTATAGCTTATAATCACATTTACACTACTTTACTTCTCACATAATGCATTTTCAGTTATATTATCTGGTATGCGTAGGTTATCTAGAAATTGCAGAGCTAGAAGTCCAGTGTGACATGAACAGCACTGTAGATGTTAATATGTGTTTACCTGAGTAGGATGTCCATTAGTGTTAAAGTGGAATGCAGAACTGCCTGACCTATGACTGCAAGTAAATTCTTAAAATGACCACATAATCTCAAGATCAGATTTTTGTACTCTTGGAAAGAATTTATTGAAAAATATAATTTTTGTGCTACACTTAGTTGTATAGCATTTATTTTTCTTTGTGTTGCATGTTCTTGTTGTTTAGCCACTTTTTAGATTTTTGCACACATTTGTAGCAATTTTATTTCTGCCATTTTTGTTGCAGACAAATTGGATTCAAGACAACAGCAGAAGTAGATGATTTTGCCAGTTATTACAAGTACAATTGGTAGTTTTATCTATTGAAGAAAAAACACATTCCCCAACAAGAGTCTTTGCGAGGGGGTATTTTTCCTTACCACTAAATTGCATTAACCAAAGAGCTGATTGTATTACTTGTGAGTATGTAGATCTATCTCTCTGTTTTAAACTGAGCCCCTGTTGTTACTTTGACCTAGTAGTAATACTGTGTGCTCACACCACTGAACTTTAAAAGGAGAAGCTGAGGTATCTTGTATTTAACCTCATAATGGAACATTGAACACTTTGCATTTGTAAACAAGAGGTCATTAGAATGACTGGCTCTGAAGACTTATATTTTGTGTTAATCATATTATAGTGATTTATCATAGGTGCTACTACATGGTTCAATACCAGCTATCCTTTTAGTGCTAAAATCAACCATTAACCTTTTACAGAAATCAGTTGCATTGGCAGCTGAATGCATTTACCCAGGAAAAAGAAATATTTTTGGCTGTAAAACTTCATGAGGCAAAGCGATTATGAAAATTAGTTTGTTTATGAGAATGCAAGCTTTACATGACCCTTCATCTACTTAAAAGAAATAAGATCATATTGTATAGTCGTCTAACTCTTTGCTACTTTTACAGCCTCTGTCTTCAAAGTGTGTATCATTTTTTTTTAACTAACAGTCTGTACAGATAAAGCCGCGGTGGTGCAGCTGTAGCGTTGTCGCTTTACAGAAAGAGGTTCTCCCGTTCGATTCTCGCCTGGAGTGCCTTCTGTGTGGAGTCTGCATGTCCTCCCCGTGGTCGAGTGGCATTCGCAAGACATGCGTGAATGGGCGTGCCTTCATTGAAGGTTGGGCATTGGACTGGCACCTCGGCACCATAAAAATTGACTGCCAATCATTAGCAGACCGGAGTTCTGCTGTGGCGACTCCTAACCAGGAAAAGCTGAAAGAAAAACAACAACAACAGTCTGTACAGATACTTGAGAAAGTGTCACAATCTAGTGACACTCAAATAGGCAAATACTGATTCCAAACTGAGGAAGGTATGCTTGCTTAACATTGAGAGACCTGTTCTACACACAGTTTCTCCCATGTTGTGATTTAAGCAACATTCTTTAAAGAATTGAGCTTTTCTTTGCACCAGACAGATGCAGATTAAGAGCAGAGTTTCTGTATTGTGCTTCAGGAAGGCTAACACTTTGTTCCTAAAGCAAAAACGGCAAGCCTTAGATCATAAAAACTAGTCTTTTGTGTTTTATTAATGGTTATAAGCCTGCTGAATGCTGTAGCAGCTCTGCTTTGGCATGGTGGGCTAGCATTGTTGTGTTCTTTAATAGCAAGAAAGCCTGAAGCACAGCCCAGATTAGCTGTCAGAAAACCATTTTATATGCATTTGGCAGATTGCTATAAAGGGGATAGCAAAAACTATAATTCCTCAAAATAGCATCAGTGTTATTTAAATGAACACAGTCTAATCAGAATTGTATGACCGGACCTCCTGCATGCTTTTCTCAGGGACCTCTTCATCTCATTGCTACAACTACTTCTTCAGTAAAGCAAGAGACCCTTCTGAACTAACGTTAGCTGACACTTCACCAGTAATCACGGCACTCAGACTGCAATAATACAAACGGACTAAGTGGCGAGCTGCTCTCATTAGTGTGACAGAGCAATCCAACTATAATCCTGGTTTGGCAAGAAAGGAAAATTGTTTAGGAAATGCAGATCTGGAGGAATACTAATAACTCAGCATTATTTGTATAAGAACACTAAATAGTTGCACTGTAGTGCGTCCTAAAAGTATTGTTCAAGGAATAAATGTACAAACACTTTAAATGGCAACAAGAGCGTGGATGCTGCTAAAGATGGCTAATAATATGTGAGACCAAAAAGATTATAGCAAGCAACTATTTTTTGGATTATACAGTGAATGAGAATCAGAATTGCTAGACTTCAGAAAGACCATAAGCAATCCGATTTAAAGAGAACTGTGGCAATTAAAATGCAAATACGTACTAGACTGGGTAATGCCTGGCTTGGCATGTGGAGTTGAATGTCAGTGTTTTTTTATGCTTGAACAGCCAGCAAGTATCCTTTGTTCAGAATTGTGGGGTGGTCTGATCAGCAGACCTAAGTGTCTGTTCATTTGCATTATTAAAAAAATAATAATACAAAAATGGGCAATAAGAAAGCATTCTAGACTATGCACATCATAAGGTGAAATTCCACTGGCTAAAAGAAGATTATTTTAAGTAGAAAAGCTAACTAAAGTGTTAGAACTCGAGATAAATATCTATTTCAATGCCTTTTTGGATTTCATTTCCATAGAAGATGTACTCTTATTTTAAGAAAACCATGTCCAGTGGTATATTTCAAATGACAGAAAGTCAAGCTGCAAATGTGTTTGAAGTGAAAAGAAAGAATACCTGTATTTATAGAAAATGTCAGTAAAATAATAATTTGTAATTCTCTTCAATGGTACAGGACTACCAAAGCCAGCTTGGGAAATTATGTAGAAATAATTTAGGCTGATAAAATATTACTCTCAATGCAAGGTTTGAAACAACACTGTTTAAAGACACAGATGAAATGTATTGTTATGTTTCATGTTACTAGGTATGACATAGCAAATCTTTACTTTAAGTAGTAGTTGTTAAGATAAAGTTCTATTTTTTGTTAAATTTACCCAGTTTTGTCCTCACAGAAGTGATTACATGAAGTGGGTGATTCTTAGAGTATCTGTATATCTGACAGTCATCCTACACAGCATTAACATCTTTTTGAGATTTTGAACTCCTGACTTTTGGGTCTGGTATTCTGTTCTCTTAATGTGAAGTCCAATTCATCATCTTTGAGGCTGGATTCTAGACAAAATGTTCAGGCACCTATTTTCTTCTTGGTAGGGCTGATATAATGAAAATATTCAACCAGCAGATGCATAACCTCAGTGTGAATATTCTCATTAATCTATTAATAAGACATATAGTCACTGCCTACAGCAATTTGTCAGACTTTAGACACAGAACTCCTAATGGTAATCAGTGGTAATTCTTAGTTAATTTCCAAGCTATTATTCTGTACGGAGTTGTCCCTGGGCCTAATAATTGTAGTCAAATTCATGCTAATGTTGAATTTGCATACATGACTATCAATAATTTACACTAAAACTAGTATCTAGTAAGAAAAGAACTTGAAATTGTTAGCACTGAAGGACATTGCATCATTTTTGGGGAAATACTAAAAGGGGACAAGGATGAGCATCTTCAAATGTATACAGTCATAACAGGATTTTGAAATTATGTTCGGCTGAAGCTTAGGAGACAAAGGGAGAAGTGCAGTGCATGCAGATATTAGAATTCAGTTGGAAATCTGAGATACTTGTGATGGCATATGAGAAAACTACTGCATTGTGTGCTTGGGGGGGGACAACACCTTCTGGTAGACACTTTAATAACTGTCATCCAGTAAGCAAGAAGATATGAAAGCGAACAGTGTAATATGGACCTTTGTTATCCATAGCCAGATGGGTAGTAGTAATGCTTATATCTTATTTAAGGGAAAAGGGAAACCTTGCACTGCCTAGCTTGAAGGAATAAATGACATGTCGAGGTAGATTGTGGAAGATGTATTGAAGCTAAAGGAAACAAAAACATTGTATGTGGAATTGGGCAACTTTGGAAGTCTGGATCCTGCCTCTGCTTTGTGATATCACAGCCACTGCCTTTTGGCTATTTCTGCTATTTCTTCTGGTACTGTCTTTTGCCAAAAGTTTATCTGCTTATTCACTTTCTGTGAGTTTCACATGATTATCATTCTGTGCATCCTATTCACTAATCATTTGTTATTTGCTCCTGACTGCCTTGATTCAGTGAATATACTTATCACTTCTGTTTTTTTCTATTCCTTTTAAAAAATTAAAAATAAATTATAGCCAGAATTTAAAAGCAACTGATAAGCTAGCCAAATGCATTTGCAATCACACAGTAGACTGGTGGGTTTGCAGAAATTATCCAAAAGAAAGAAAATGCTGCATATTTTAAGAGCTTTTTGCTGATGAAGTCCTCACCCAGATGCAGTAGGAATATTAAAACAAAAAAAAATATAGCAATATTAAGTAACCAACATGATCATCTGCCTTAAGTTCCTGACCTACCAGGGAAGGCTAGAAGGTCTATCCCTTTATTCAGTGTTTTTTTAGACTTTGAGGGGAGATATCTGTCTTAATGTATCATTAGATACCTGTTTGTCCTGGACCTTCTGTTTCTTCATAAGTCCAGTATTTCCACCAATACCAGAACCAGGGACCTAAATCTTCACCAACAGATTAATGAAACATAGTGAATGAATAGTTTTATAACCTAGTGCCTCGCAAGCTTCTGGCATAAACTTCTCCTACATGTTAAGCAGTGCGGCTCACTATCTTCCTTTAAGTAAAAATTGGATGACTGGATAGGTATCCACAAATTTACTCCAGAATTGAATGGTATTACCCTCCTAGAGAAGAAAGGTGCTGCCTGAATGAGGGCACTGGCACAGTGAGAATGGCCATGAGACTCAGTGGCCATGGAATCTATGAATCTCTGATTTTTTTATCACACATGCACATTGGTAGAATGCAGGTAGATTAAGGACTGATTCCTCAGATGAATCTACTATGCCAAATGAAACTTAATATTTTGTTTTCTGTATAGGACCTTGCACCCACTTCCCCAATCGAAGGTGTGACTACCTGTACCTCTCTTTATTATAAGTAACTCAGACATCAAATATCCCATGGAAGAGAAGACCTCCCGTACCCCTCTTTTATAACCAAATCTGAGGTCACAAAATCACTGGTTAATTTATAATGCAAAAACATCACAAAATCCTTTCAGCTGTCACCGGGGAACTGATCCTCAAATAAATAAAAGTGTACTAGGCAGAACAAAGAAAACTGAATAACATACTCAAAAATTAATGGACTTTCAGTGCCATTTATTTGCTTTTATGAATCTTGAAGCCAACACTTTGTCATTACCCAATGAGACATATCTGCATTCACTTATCACATATCTACAGTAGGTAGGTCTCATAATGTTTAGAGCCCTTGTTGAATTTGAGATTCTGCCATTATTTATGAATTCAAAACACACAAGATCATGAAGAGTAATGCATAGCCACAGACAACAAGAATAAATAGGCGTGCTACTGGCATGACTTCTGGATTTAATCCACCTTCTGCTTCCCAATACCAGATATGCTACCACTGTTCTAACGTGAATGCCAAATGCTAAAAGAATAGGGTAGGAATTGGAAAAGGAAAGATGAAGGCCTAATTTTAAGTTTCAAGTGAGAGAGTAATCGGCTTATAGTTTATAACCAGTCTGAAAATATTGCAAACTGCAAATAAGTTACTCAACTTAAGGTTGTATCCTGACTCTGTGGTATACATGGATAAAGCCTACACTATGACCCAGACATCCTGAGATCAAATAGTAGATCATGTGCTGTAAAAGCATGTGGCAGAGGATAGAGTGAGTGACTAGCGCCAGGTTGCCCATCCTGTGGGGAGAAAGTGATGGTTCAAGTTTTCCTGTCACTTGCTAAAACAAACCTACATAGCACAGAAGTAACCAAGACCAAGGATGTGGTCATGGTGATCCCAAATTAATAATTGTAACTATCATAACATGTAGCTGGAAGCATGAACAGACACAGAGAGGATGTAGGATGCCATGGAGTGATGCATGTGATAATTTCAACCACAAGCTTAAACTCTCATTGGAAAAACCCTCATAGCCAAGGATGATGGGAAAAGCATGAACCACCTCCAGGGCTGCCCGGATGAGTGCCTCTCTGGGGTTGACTCTTGCCCTCATGCTGAGGATACCCTGGGGAAACAAATTGCCCTAAGACTAATAAGAAGGGGGGTTAATGGTAAGGTCATTGTACTCTTTAGCTTCTGTGCATTCCATTGCAGGCAATTAGAAACTGCTCTTTGAAAAGCACTCTCTCAGCAAAATTGTTATGAATGCAGTGTTAAATGATAGCATGAAACTATGCTGCTGTAAATGTATTTTGGTATTGTTCTGTCTATGGTCAGTACTAATTGTCATGCTTTAATGTAATTTAACTGACAGTCTACAATGCAATGATGCACTTATCACTGACTGTGATCTAACATCTCTAATGCCATTTATATTTATTCTTTGTTGACTGCGTTAGAGCCACTAGGCCAGTGGCTTCTATTTGGGGTTGACCTGAGGTAGTATTCATACTGACTAGAGGACGTTTGGACAAGGTACAGGGGAACTTCTCCTACTGTTTTTGAGTTGCTAGATTGTGTTGGAGGGCTGATACTTGGACTTGCAACTTCCATAATGAAGGAATCCATCAGCAGCATGTGAGGACAGGAAGGAGATGGATGAAATCTGGAAAATAAAACACTGAAATGAGGCTAATGAATGGACAGTAGTCAATGTCTTGGCATCAGAAGGATTGGTGATGCCAATACTGAAAAGAATGATGGAGAAGGAGGAACCTTTTGAGGATTATGACATGCAGTGAAAGATTGCCATGGAGTCACTTTCTGGGGAATAGTTCAGGAAGGCAGCAGAGGAACAGCGTCAGTGGAGAAGGAGGATGAAAGTGTTATGAGAACTGAAGGAGCATGCCTAGCCAATAGAATAGTTGATTTTAAGGGCACACTCTGTGTTGGGGCACAGAATGTAAATGGAAAAGTCCTGGAAATAAAAGTGTTGCAAGCAGTTAATTCAAAAATGGAGTGTCATATGCAGCAGTTGTGGGGAAAAATCTGAGCAAAAAGGGCCAGAAATATGGAGAAGGTATCCAGGAGATAGTGGAAAGAGAGATAACATTGTTCTGAAGAAGTACTGTCGTAACAATAATATAGAAAAATGAACAATGAAAAATGACAGACACTGCATATTAGATAAACTGATTTTGTCATTAGGGTTTGATATAACTGATATTACAGCTCTAATACATTTGGGAAATGAGCCCGTCTGTGAAGTGACTTTTGAGTCTTTTTTACTAGCCGATAAATTTATGAATGAAGTTGAAAAGTAATATGTTTCAAGTCCATGGAATGACTATGCATTTGAAAATCTGAATACTCGATTGAAAATAAAAATGTTTGTATAATTTAGAATCCTTGAATAAATATATTTGAGTTTAATTTTTTTTAAAGAGTTGTTAGAAGGCACATGGTATAAAAAGTGTTTGATGAATGAATAATGTGGCATGAGAAATATGGGTTACATTGAGAATGGAAGAAGACAAACTGCAGCATGTTTAAATATTACTATATTAAATGGAATAAAGGAGTATAAAATACTCAGGTTAACCTAAAGCATGTTTTTGTTATGAGGACCATTCACGTTTACTACAATACTGTAATAAAAGAAAGTGTGGACAATGTGGAGAAATAGGTAATTCCAGAGAAAACAATTACCCTTTGTACTTGAAATATGGGAGTGGTAGTGACTTCTGGTATGATTGTCCCTTATTAAGTGAAGAAAAGTTGCCCAATGAGACAAAAGAAGGATGTAGTCAATGAGGGGGTAAATGGAATGGAAAAAAAAGAGTTAATAAAATGTTTGTGATGGTGAAAAAAGTAGAGAGTTTTATAGGAAATGAAAGAAGTGATGGAAGAATTGTAGCCTGCAACATTGAAAAAGCTTTTGACTGTATAAATCATAATGAAATATGGATACTCCAAGAGGAATATGGGATTAGTAAAAACTGATGAGTTTTTTTAAATTAGTTGACGAAAGATCTTCCATGTCAATTATAATTAATGGATGGATAGTGAAAAAAAATTAAGGCAAGAAGGAGAGTAAAGAAAGAATGCCTGTTGCATATGTGGTTGTTTGCAATGGTTTTGCATGTGCTGTTGTAGACCAGAGAAAAAGAATTGGGGGAAGTAAGATGTGTCATTTATGAGGTAAGATTGTTATTAGAAATATTTACAAAAATAATAGATGAAGTACTAAGGAATGAGGATTTGTTGAAGGAAGTTTGGTTGAAACTAAATAAGTGAAAAAGTAAGGGTTTTGGGGGCATAGTAAAGATTGCTGGAATATACTTTACAAAGAATGAAATTTGTGTATTAGGAGTTAGGTTTCAGAAATGTAATGTGATAGAGGTGCAAGGAAAGGTAATGATGGAAACGATAAAAATAATAACAAAATGATGGAAAGCTTTCTGTATGCCTTTTGAAAAAGAAACTGTATATGTTAAATACATACATTGTGTGATTGTTATATAGGAGAGATGTACAGTTTTCCAAGTTGTATTGACAGAAAATGATTTGGAGTATCTTTCAGTTTTACTTGGAGTAATTTATAATGAAAAAAGTGGGGTGGCGGTTAGTGAATCCAGTGGTTTTCTTGATTTGTATGTATTTATATTGGGTAACAAAGATAATAAGTAAGAAAGAAAATACAGTAATAGGAAGGTTTTTGTATACTAAGTATGAGAATATCTGAGTAGCGCAAAGTCAAAAGAAACTGAGAAGATCATAAAAGGACAGACTATGAGAAAATAATAGAACTGTTGAAAATTTATTTAGGGGAAGTAAACATGGAAAGGAAAAGTTGTTACAAAAATAATGAAAGACTATTTTTATATTCACTCATGGAAAAATTTGATAATTAATTAATAGAAGATATTAAATAAATGAGAAATTATCCTAATTGTTATATGACAGGGGGTATGACAGATCTTATAGAATAAATTACCTATTAATAGTAATATGAAATATTAGATAAATGAAGAAACATTACATAATATAGGTACAGTTGAAGAAATATCTCAGCATTTTGTTAAATATGAGATGAGTAAAAATAGACTGTTTTGAGAAATTATATAGATGCAAAACATTTCAGGAGATTGACATGAATATGATATTGTATGGTAAAGATAAAGAAGGGGTTGAGAAAAAAAATGATAGCTGCAACAAAGTGTTGTTTATTGCAATATGGTGTTTATGGAAAGAAAATTTGAGAAATTATTATATAATAAAAATGATAATGAAGTAGTAATGACTGAAATAAGAAGATGACCAAGGTTAAAGCGATGATGTGGGCATGGAAGATAAGGAAACTGTGTACAGAATTTGGAAACGAAGAAAGTAAAATGAAAACAAAAGAAGAAAACAGAAAAGAAAAAAATAAATAACGTGTCATTTGACAGTATATGAAAACTGTAGATAATGAGACTGTGTATAATATAAATACTGTGTAAATACTGAATGTAAAAGTAAATAAAATAAGCCATACTGTTTTTTTTTTTACACGTGCAATGGGATTTTTTACATCAGTCCAAACTACCACCATCTTAGGCAAATGGGACCTCAGTTTAATGCCTCTTGAAGGATGGGCTGTTTGGGTACATTACGAATTAACTAAATAGTTTGTGTGTTCATTGTTTTGCTATTCTTAGTGAGAAACTCACAAATGGCATTAGGCTTCTCTGCTTTACTGGCCCTGCTTTGCAAGGTTCGAACCCCAGACCCCCGAGTCTTAACCCCTCAATATCTTATCACATACTGTAAAAACACTTTTTTACCTGTACACAGTACTTTCACAGGCAAAGGAAGGGACTCACAAACAGTATATGCAGATCTGCATGCAAACTATTCCTATCCCAATAAGGTTACACAGCATTAGAAAATTCGCAAAGTGTACATATTCATTCTGATTGAAGCGCAAACTTTCTCCAGCAGAGTGTTATTGTATAAGCAATCCATGGTAATAAAAAAAACCCCCAAAAAAACAAATTTGCCGCTTCACAGTAGCATATTTACTTAATATGAAGCTCATGCAGAAAAAAAAGAAAATGGCTACCACATTTTACATTTGACAATGTGGTTTTGTTATTTAATAAGAGAAGAACTAAAAGAAGAAAATAAATAAAAAAGTAACACACAAATGCAAACATGAGTGTCTGTGAGCATCTATGCATGCCTATGCATCTCTGCATTTGTTTGAGAAAGAGAGAGAGACAGAGCATACCGAATTTACATGAATTGCCTAAACGATAAGTAATTATTCACTAACATTAATTCTTATAATTTTTAACAGCAAATCAAATATTCACCAGGGACAAAGCAGAACTATGCAGCAAAACTGGGGACAGTAAAGTGGCATGGGGGGTTGCAATGTTATGTTTCCTATAATTCTTTTCATTCATTCGACTAATTATGTTAATTGAATTCACTCAACAAAGTGACTATAACTGGTGGGCAGTTCTAACTTCTGAATGTGTGCGTGTGTGTGCATCTGTGTGTGTGCATCTGTGTGTGTGCATCTGTGTGTGTGTGTGTGTGTGTGTGTGTGTGTGTGTGTGTGTGTGTGTGTGTGTGTGTGCGTGCGTGTGCGTGCGTGTGTGTGTGTGTGTGTGTGTGTGTGTGTGTGTGTGTGTGTGTGTGTATGTGTGTGTGTGCACGAGAATGTGTGTGAGACATTAAATACTTGCATAACTTATGTTTTTTATGTAAAATACTTCCTCCAACAGCAATTATATGTGTTACAGCAAGTATGAAAGATTAGGTGGAGGAACTATTTTTGCATCAAAAATATAAAAGGCATATAGTAATAAAACCTTCAAAATCAGTTTAACAGGCCCATTCTCTAAATGCAGTAATACCCTCCAGGGTGGGCATTATCAGGTGGTAAGGCCCTCCTCTTGCAATACAAGGCCTCACAACAACCCTGGGCATGTGTTAATTCCCTCATAATGCTCACACTGTCAAGCATTATTGCTTGTTTAATGCGTAACTTGTATCACACTGACCATGCCATTATGCTGTGTATTTTAATTATGACGTACTAGCTGTGCAGATCATTCTCAAGGGATGTGCCTCAACTCTCTTTTAATACTGCATTATATATAATATAATTGCGACAAAGATGATTTGTAAGAAGCATATCAGATTCAGAATTTACTTTAGTATAGCCATCGTCTGAATCTCTTAGTTACACATTACAATATATTTTGCTATTGCACAGTAGTGACACAACTACCCTTCACAGGTTCTCTCATCATTTCACTGACATGAGAATTTGTCTCAGATGTAAAATTAAATTTTTGTAATAGTGATTTACAGATGCCTTTGAACCAGATATAGAAATAACTGCCTCGCTACTTGTCAAGCCAGTTGGCAAAACTTTTCTCAAGCATTACTGTATTGAACTGGTATAAAATGACACATGATTTATGCTGTAATGGATGCTTACTGTACCAGAAACATTTTGCTACACCATCTCACAACCACAAAGTAACAAACATTGTTTTTTGAAGAATACAAATTTGGAAATATCAATGTCCTTTTGCAAATCCCAGTGTCCTGCCCTACCTACAAACTGTTGTCTAGTGTGTTCACATGGATAGTGCCAAAACTGAGTATTATGGTGCAGACATTTACAACATTCAAAATGCTGCTATACCCTCTTAAAGTATGTCAAGGCCAAGCCTGCAGTGTCTGGATCACCTCCATAAAAGCTCATCCTTCATCAGTACATAAAAAAAAGTTCAGCACATTGTGTTCTACACATAAAGATATTGTCTGAAAAATAGCATAATTCATGCTAGTAGAGAATATTCCACCGCTTTAGTATGAATGCATTTCTATTTGTTAACCAGGGTAGCAGGGTAGAAAACTGATCCATATGGATTTTTTTCAGAGTCAGCTCAAGCACACTTCCAGGTTAAATTACTTGCTCAGAGTCACACAGAAGGCAAATGGAGGCTGAGGTGATCAAGCAGCTTTTCCCCCCTTAATCATCTGTGGCTCCTCCCCCCTGCACAACCTTATTAATGAGTGCTAACCTTAACCCTAATGCTGCCCCTTCCCTCAACCCTAACCCTACACCTTATCTTCATAAAAAACGTCCAGTAACACTGCCACTATACCAGACACACTCAAACACACAAACATTAACAAACACACACAAACAACACTATATCTATTCCTAACCTAACCCTGACCATAACCCTAAAATGCAGAAACTCGTACACAAATATAGCACACCTATCCTTCA
Source organism: Protopterus annectens (assembly GCF_019279795.1). Lineage (NCBI taxonomy): Eukaryota > Metazoa > Chordata > Ceratodontiformes > Protopteridae > Protopterus > Protopterus annectens. The sequence goes on from NC_056741.1 coordinate 1,437,483,503, forward strand.
CTCATCTCTGACCCTAACCATAACTTACATACACATGTACAAACACTATCACCCCTCCAAACCCACTTACTTGTCTCGACATTACACATCATCGACATTTCCATCACTTGGCTATCCATACCATCAACATTAACCCCCCCCCCCCATGTTTGTTGAGGAAATGGCATTCAACAAAAAGTAGGGGACCTCTCTCTCTCTCTCTATATATATATATATATATGTATACGTATGTTTATATGGTTACTATTAGAATGTCAGCTATTGGATACTTGAGTAGAGTAAGTCCAAACTAGACATACTGACATTTAGAATGCTGAAGACCAGCTATAAAGACTGTTCATCTTAGCCCCCTTCTGGACCCATGATAGCACTTGCTTATGGGTCCAGAGTGGTATGATGTTTCAGGATGTGATGTGTTTTGAAGACTTGTTGATCGTTGCTGTTCCATTTGTTTGGTAGTCTGGTGCAATTATTGTGATAGTCAAGTATCAGATACTCGACTTTCTAAGAGAAACCTAAGAGTAAACCTATATATACATATATGTATATCAAATCCCAAACTTAACCACATTTCATGAAAAAAAGATAAGGTGCATCATCAGAAGGGAAAGAAAAATCCAAAAGACACACAACAGTTCCTTTAATGCATCAAAAATATTTTTTGTATTATTCTACTGATAAATCTCTTCTCGAGTGAGACTGTGGTCTGTTGTTTACTACTATTACACGATTCCATTTTTTTGATACATGCTAAAATGGCCAAAAAACGAATCTCAATAGTGGAATAAGAAAGGCCATATGATAGTAACTCATACAAATATCGTAGAATCAGAAGTCAGCTAGCCCTGAATGGGTGATAGTTATAGTGTTAGCAACAACTAGAAAACCTTTTCCATTTGCCAATATATGACTTTGTAGTAGAAGGCTTTCTTGCCTCCATTAGTACCTGCTGCAAATCCTCAGTAAACAGGTACCAAAAGTAATTAAGACCCTATCATCTAGGCAGGGGGATATGCAGACTAACAATAATGGCACGGGATGTTCCTTTACAACACAATCTCTACAAGCATGTTGCATTTTGTTAGAGCATGACTATGTGCTGGTGTATGTTTTTTTGGATATATATGAGATTTTTTATATATATATATATATATATATATATATATATATATATATATATATATATATATATATATATATATATGTGTGTGTGTGTGTGTGTGTGTGTGTGTGTGTGTGTGTGTGTGTGTGTGTGTGTGTGTGTGTGTGTGTGTGTGTGTGTGTGTGTATGTGTGTGTGTATGTGTGTTTGTGTATGTGTGGATCTACTTTAGTAGATTGAATTAACAGTAGACCGAAATCTAAGATGAGAAGAACAAAAGTTTAAAACAGTGACAGTGCACAGGATCAGAACTTAGAACATCACACTACCTAAATATGTTGAATGCAGATCGCGGTACAAGTGAGGATCAGGAAATCTACCCTTTTCTTCAGTGTAGTGTGATCTTGGAGTAAGTATATATAACTTGCAGGAATTTGTAATTTTTTTTACATTTTTGTAGGGATGCAAGCCCCCTGCATGCCCCATGTGGGGGGCTGTGCCCCTCACACCCCTCACAAATTATATATACCAATTCCAAGAATGCACTACAGTGAGGAAAAGGGTAGATTTCCCAATCTTCACTGTACAGCGATCTGCATTCAACATATTTAGGTAGTGAGGTGTTCTAAGTTTTGATCATGTGCACTGTCGCTGTTTTAAACTTCTTTTCTTCTCAGCCTGTTTACATAAATTTTAGTTTACTGTCAATTTGATCTGCTAAAGTAGATCCATATATTTATATATACTGAAATTGGAATCCATCAAGACTAATAAATCATAAAATAATCTGAAATACTGTATAATGATTTCTCAATATATATATATATATATATATATATATATATATATATATATATATATATATACACACACACACAGTGGATATAAAAAGTGTACACACCCCTGTTAAAATGTCAGGTTTTTGTGATATAAAAAAATAAGACCACAATAAATCACTTCAAAACTTTTCTCACCTTTAATGTGATCTATAACCTGTACAATTCAATTGAAAAACAAACAAATCTGTTAGGGAAAAATATTGTGTCTTTCGGCTTTTTCCGGTTAGGGGTCGCCACAGCGGAAGTCCGGTCCACTAATGATTGGTAGTGGATTTTTACGTTCCGAATTACCAGCCCTGATGCACAACCTTCAACGAAGGTACACCCCATTCACGTATGCCTGCACACAGAAGACGCTCTAGCTGAGAATCGAACTGGACAACGTCTTGCTATGAGGCGACAATGCTACCACAGCACCACCAATGCAGTTAGGGAAAAATATAAAAAATAAAAAACATACAATAACCTGGTTGCTTAAGTGTGCACACCCTTAACCTAATACTTCGTTGAAAAACCTTTTGATTTAATTACAGAATTCACTCTTCTTGCGTAGGAGTATATCAGCATGGCACATCTTGACTTGGCAATATTTGCCCACTCTTCTTTGAAAAAGCACTCCAAAGCTGTCAGATTGTGAGGGCATCTCTTGTGCACAGCCCTCATCAGGTAACACCACAGATTTTCTATTGGATTTAAGTCTGGGCTCAGGCTGGGCCATTCCAAAACTAAAGTTTTCTTCTGGTAAAGCCATTCTTTTGTTGGTTTGGATGTATGCTTGGGGTCATTATTGTGTTGAAAGGTGAAATTCCTCTTCATCTTCAGATTTCTAGCAGATGCCTGAAGGTTTTGGGCCAAAAGAGACTAGTATTTGGAGCTGTTCATAATTCCCTCCACCTTGACTAAAGCCCCAGTTCCAGATGAAGAAAAGCAACCCCAAAGCATGATACTGCCACCACCATGCTTCACCGTGGGGATGGTGTTCATTTGGTGATGTGAAGTGTTGTTTTTGTGCCAAACGTACCTTTTGGAATTGTGGTCAAAATGTTCAACCTTGGTCTCATCAGACCATAACACATTTTCCCACATGCTTTTGGGAGACTTGATGCATTATTTTGCAAATTTTAGCTGGGCTTGGGTGTTTTTCTGTGTAAGAAAAGGCTTTCATCTTGCAACCCTACCCAATAGTCCAGACATATGGAGAATATGGGAGATTGTTGTCACATGTAGTATACAACCAGTACTTGCCAGAAATTCCTGCAGCTCTTTCAGTGTTGCTGTAGGTCTTTTGGTAGCCTCCCAGAGCACTTTTCAGCTTGTCTTTTCATCAGTTTTAGAGGGATGTCCAGTTCTTTGCAACGTCAGTGTTGTCCCATATTTTCTCCACTTTTTGATGACTGTCTTCACTGTGTTCCATGGTATATCCAATGCTTCGGAAATTTTTTTCTACCCTTCTTGCTGATACCTTTCAACAATGAGATCCCTTTGATGCTTTATAAGCTCTCTGTGAACCATAGATTTTGCTGTAGCAGGCAACTGAGTAAATGTCAGGAAAATCCTACTATGACAGCTGAACTTTATTTGGGGTTAATCAGAGTCTCTTTAATTGATGGCAGGTGTGTACCCAAGAAGACTGAATGATGTAATTAAATCAAAAGGTGCTTCAAATAAGTATTAGCTTAAGGGTGTGCACACTTATGCAACCAGCTTATTGTACATATTTATTTTTTATATTATTTCCCTTAATGGATTTGTTTTTTTTCGATTGAATTGTACAGATTATAAGTCACATTAAAGGTGGGAAAAGTTTTGAAATGATTTGTTGTGGTCTAATTTATTTAGATCACAAAAAACTGTCATTTTAACAGGGTTGTGTACACTTAATCAAATATATAATAAAAAAAAATCAAAGGTAATAGAAAACTCTGAAATACAGGAGCTGTTACCATGACTGGTAGTATCCTATATAAAGCTAATAGTCAGGTACAATTCAAGCACTTATCAAACTAGTTAAAGAAGATAAATTGCAGAGAACATGAAGTGTATATTTTGCCATCTTGTGGTTGGTTATTGAAAAAAGCTGTTTTAAATAACCTGTTTAATTTTAAATCTGTTTGTGCTATACATATCTTTTTTTGCCTATACTTTTTGCTGTTAATGCCTATTTTTGCATAGCACAACAAAGACCTGGTTCCGTGGTTGTAATGAATGTTAATGAGATATTCTGGAGGGGACTGGCATGTGCTAATTATCCATGTGCTCTCTTCCTGGCATCGCCATCTCAGTTGGGTAGCAAGTACAAAAGGCCATGTTCAACCACTGAACAGGAACATGTGGGGGGGGGGACACTAGACATCAGAGCTTACTTTAAAGGTGCCATAATGGCACCGACAGCAAAATAGGAACTGGGTGTGAGTGGATACACTAGACATGCGGGATTCAAATTTAATGTGCCTTAATTGCACCATTGTTACTACAGGGACCAGGTGGTGTTGGTGGAGATACACTGGACATCAGGGAGTACCCCATAAAGTGCAATAAGATACATAACAACATAACAGGGAAGTGGCAACCACTTGACATACAGGAAAGTGCTATAATGGCCCCAACCACAGTATGGAGATAAGAGGGAACCACTGGGCACACTCTAAAGTGCCATAATGGCACCAACTGCATTACAGGGAATGGGAGGTGGGGTGGGGGGAACCACTGGGCAACAAGGATAAAATAAATTATGGTAATCTTAACGGTGACCGGTGAGAGGGTGGAACCACTAGACCAACAGTGATGACTCTTTAAAGTTCCTTAATGACATTAACATCATAACGGAAATCATGGATTAGGGGATACACTAGACCACCAGGTCATAATATATATGTGCTGTAAGACCACTAAAATACTAAGGGGATAGTACAATGTGCGCATCATCCACGTCTGCATATTGCAGTTGTAATTGCAATTCAGGAAACATGTAAATTAGCTGATAATGAGGTCTGACCTTGTCCCAACTAACATGTTTCTGAATTGTAAATGGGCATTTTGCACTCTCATGTTATTGACATCAGTGAACGCCTGGGAGTATGTTGTGGCTTAAAGCTTTTTAAAGAGATAAGTATTTACCTTGTTGCAGTAGAATTAGTATTGAGATTAGCAGACAGCTGAATAGATAATACAAATGAATTACATTTAGAAACTAAGTTATCAAGACATCAGCTAAGCTTTTATCATTCCAAACTAAAGCATTTCAACAATGTCTTTCAAATTTGTTTTGTACACATTATGTATGACTTAAAAAAAATAATTTTCAAAAACAAAACCAGACATTTGTTTTATCCAAATGAGGTTTATCTTGAAACTATATTCAAATATTACAATGTTCTAAGCTTTGGCCACAGCTCAGAACTGGGTTCAGCAGCCCTGAAAGCATGGGGGGGGGTATTTATGTAAGGAGTAAATTGATGTGTGTGTTGGTAAATATGATTAAAGTATATGAACATGTATATATTTGTATCCTCTCTCAGTTACTAGATATCAGTGTAGTGACAAAGGTGGTCAACGTGACCAGTTGGCTGACCCATGAAAGATGAAAGGTATATGTCAGGTCTTAATATAAGTGATAGATTCATAAAGGCAAAAGGCAAGTACATTTCCTGAAAAAACATTTAAATGAAGCATACAGCATGTGTACAGATACCAGGGGATCTTTAAGAAGGCATAACAGCCTCACAGGACAATGCATCTTACTTAATGAATGAGCCAAGCCATTTGTCTTAATTATCCAATCTACACTTTTACGCACAATTTCTGAGCTGAAACACCACTCAAAGTTAAATCTCAATGGTGCCTATATAGCCTGTTGTGCAGTGTGTGTGCTGTCAGAATTAGAATTCCCCTTTGTGGCACAAACATTAAACCACAATAACAATGCTGCTATTAGTTAATGCTTCTTTATTTAAATTGCTGCATCTTTGTGAACAATAGACAATAACCTTCCCATTTTTATCCCTGGATAGGTTAATTGCTATACTACATAGCCAAAAAGACTTGCCATTAATTAATGTTTTATTCCTGAATTCTGAAAGATTGACTTCTAATTTACACCATGCCACTTGGATACTAAAACTGAATGTATTTCAGGAGGACAAAGACAGTGAGAGATACATTTATTCTTACATATTGTGGATCTTGGCAAGACTTACCTGAACTGTTCCAGTAGAATCCATTGAAAAACGGTGAGCAAAACAGTAGCCTAAGCATTTGTGCAGTTCATTTAATTTACTGTAGAGGTGACAGTTTAGATAGCTTCCCTTCCATGGGGTCTGAGATCTGAGTTGCTCCACTAAGTGTGCTATAGACTATGAAAGGAACAAAGAAATAGCAAGAATAGCTAATGAAAGTACTGGTAAAATTACAACAATAAGAGCAATAGATTAAAGCATGAACAGCTAACCAAATGTCTCCAAAACAAACTTTTTTTTTTCAAATACAGAAGAAATTAATACAAGTATTGTAATGTTGTTTTGCAGTTGCTCATTACATATTAATATACATATTAACAAAACAGTATCTATCCAGCATTTCTGGCATGTTCACAGGTAATCATAGGAATTGTCGAGAATTTGTTCCTTTCCTAATTTTCATTACAAGGTAGATGATTAAAACTGCTCTTTGGGAAGAGGAGTACAGTTGTTTAGCCTAATGAAATATATTAGAGCACATGTGTATTTTGCATTTTTCCAGATGTATAGCTAGCTGTTTGCTTTGGACTTGTTACAACATTTAAGACATAACCTAAGAATGAGAAGTGTACATTGATGCTAAGTGTAGACATTAGGGTTAGTTAATAAATATGAATCCTCAGTCTATGTGATGTGTGTATGTATGTGTGTGTGTGTGTGTGTGTGTGTGTGTGTGTGCGTGCGTGCGTGCGTGCGTGCGTGTGTGTGTGTGTGTGTGTGTGTGTATGTTTATTTCTATCTCTTTGTCTAGAAACAGCATGTTTGTATCACTAACCATTTCTCTTGCTGTATGTGCATGAGTATATTTTCATTTTAGAAGAAAATGTAATATCTTAGTTAAGTCTCTATACAATGGAGAAAGTAGGGTAATATAACTTTCTGATTTAAATTCCTAGTATGACGTTTCCTTGTTTTCTCTCAACCTTTAGACAAAAACACATAGCTCATGAAAATGTCACAGAATAAGTACATCAATATCTTGCTGCTGTCTCTTACCTTGCTCTCTTTCACTCTCTCTTTCTCACACAGACATGTATGCATATACATATACATATACATATATGTTTATTTTAAATATACCAGTTTGCTACATAATGCACATCAGAATGATGACCTAATGTAAGACACCTTGTGGCCAATCTATCATGAAAATTCTGTTTCTACTATGTTAAAATGTTTGCTTTATGTTTATAACTTTCTTTCAGTACTGTGTTCTTTTGCATTTTCATCTGAGCTAGAGGATTGTGGCTTTGGGTATTGGATCCAAAAATTACATTACCATGCTTCTGTTAATTTCAATGATATCTAAAAAGATGCACTGACACATAGGTGAAAAAAATGAAATTCCAAATAGTGAAATGGATGTAGAGAAAAGGAACTCAAGTATGGATTGATGGATGAATGGATGGGTGGATGGATAGATGGATAATGGATGAACAGATGGATACATGCAAATTTTGGTAGATAACACTGTACACACACACACACACACACACACACACACACACACACACACACGAGTTAGTTTGGTAACAGTGCAGTGCACAACTATAAAAATGAATAAAGGTATTAGGGAAGGTCTTCTGAGTAACATCTGTAGGCACTAAACTTAGAAACTGAAAGTAAAAAAGTGAAGGAAGAATTAATGATTATTTCCAGCTCTCTTAAAAGATGATATACCAGCAGAGTTCAGAGGTAGTTGCCATCCCATATACCTCAGAATAACCAAGTAGGTGATTGTTGGCTCTCTGAGTGTCAATTTCAATTAAATTAATCATCACGACTTTTCCAGAACTTTCCGTTGAACAGAGAAGTAGAGATGAGTGGGTTTAGTGATTCATATTTGCACTCACTTTCAGTGACATAAAACTACTCCAAAGAAGGACAGAAAGACAGAGAGAGAAAGAGGACTCAAATCATTCCTTTTTATTGCAAAAAAATGGGTATTTCATATAAAATAACACTTGCAAGACATGCTTCATTCAGTTCATTTCACTTAGAAGTGCATGCCATTGTTCTTGTGTTCAATCAAACACCAAAAAATTTAAAAATCTAGTTAGTGATAACAATTTATTTAAAATATTGTTCTGGAGTTCAAACCAAGAAGTTTCAGCCATACTCACCTGAAAACCTAAATCTATACTATGCAATAAAATTTAATTTCTCCTGAGCTCCCCATGCAAAAACACACTACCACACCTTAGTACATTTACTTTATTCAGGAAAAAATATCAGTAATTTATAATGGTGCTATTTGGTTAACTTTGTATGTACCTTACTTTCCATATTCTTATACTTGTCCTTTCCTCAATGACATGCATTTTTATGAGTAATGTGTGCTTACATCAAATTCCTGCTTAGACTGGATCCTAGTACCAGACTCTAGTAAATTCACCACCACAGATACAATGTCAGACTCTCTCAGTAACCATCTCCCAATCTTTACAACCAAACATCTCACACATCCACTTACACAGCTTGTTTATAATGTAACCTGCAACCTGTCCAAGTTTTTAACACCAAAATATTCATTACTACCCTATTATCTATTGACTAGAACATTTTAAAATTCCTCCCCTTATATAATGATGTAAATGAAACCAGTACAACTTTCCTAAATAGCCTTCCATCTCCTAGAAGGAACAGACTAAAAACAAATAATGCAATTTCCCTATCCCAAAAGAGTAGAATGCTAATGCAGGGTAGAGGAAAGAATGGTAATGATCTAAAACACTGCAGTATCTTGAAAACTTTAGAATGCTCTTCAACCATACTAAAAAGCAAATAAATAAAGACAAAAAAACTATAACAACATTCAGATCAATAGTAAACACAGCACTAAAAAATTCTAATCAGCCATGAAAGAAATCTTACATCATGGCCAAAATTCAACCCTAACTCCTCTCCCAAAAACTCACTACTCGAAACTGCAATAGAATTCAGCTCTTATTTCATAGTGTCCCTAACCATGGATTCCCCAGCATCTAATTTCAGCCTTGCCCAACAGTCACATTCACTTTCATCTTCGAACCTGTACCCATATCTTATATAAAACTACTCTTAAACAAATTTAAACCATGCTCTTCTTCAGCTGATGACCTTCCAAGTGAGTACCTTAAAATAGCAGCCAACAGCATTACCTGTCCTGTCTTGATCTTTATAAATAGGTCAATCCATGAATTCCACATTAACTTTCTTTAGAAAAAGAATCATAAATTATCCCTCTCACAAAACAAGAAATTCAGCAGACATTACTAACTTTAGACCTATTGTAATCTTATCCTCTCCTCTCCAAAATACTTGAAAATGAAGTTCCAGTAGGCAGGAGTGAGTTTATCAAAGGACATTTTACATATGGTTAATGAGAACTGTGGTCCAATTGTACTAGCACTGCCCTTTTAACCTATATAGATACTGTCAATAAAGCTAGAGATAACAGCAGATCAGTCTCCTCCTTATTTCCAGACTGGTCAAAATCCTTCACAGCAAACTTCTACTTCTTCAGATGTCCTCACTAAATCTATCTCAGCCCACAGTTCCATGGTACAAAAGTTACTTGACCAGAAGATATCAGTCAGTAAAATGGCATTCCAATTTTTCCCCCACTTGCTGTCCATACCTCCCAGTCACCATTAGTCTACCAGAAAACTATCTTTGGTCCCCTCCTCTTTAACATTCGCACAACACCTACCACACATCCACTCAACAGGCCTCCCTAATAAAATATATGAATCCACACTTGTATGCACATCAGACAACCTAGCACATTCTCCAAAAAATTACTCATGAAGCTTTAACAGCCACTGAAACAAGGTTTTGTAACTCACAATTCATTCTCAGCCATTCCAAAAAACAAACTACTTTATTTCCCCCAAATCCCTCTCTGTTGAAAAAAAAACAAAATTTAAAATCCTCTTTCTTAACAATAAAACCACTGAAGTCACTTCTTATGGCAAATTATTAAGGATGATGTTGTTGTTGTTGTCTTTTGCCTTTTCCTGGTTAGGGGTCGCCACAGCAGAACTCAGGATGATAGTTGATGTAAATCTTAAATTCAACCTGCATATACAAAACTGCATAAAAAAACTCATCAACAACTAGGGATGCTTGTTAGAGCCAAACAATTTTCTCACTAATGCAACTAAAACTACACTTGCCACCATTTACCTCCTCCCCTCACCAGTTTATCGTGCTCCCTTCCTTACTAACCTCCAGGCATCACAAAAAGCTAAATTTGAACAATGCCACAATAAAGTGTCTACATTTGAAGAACCCACTGCTGTATACTGTATGCCTAAATGTGAACAAGTACCTATTCATACCTTTCACCTCCTTACTGCCCCTTCTGCACTCACTTCCTAACTTCAGTCACTTTATCTCCTTTGACTCTCTGTCTAAATATATCTCAACCCAGTTTTTTTTTCCTTTCTTACTTCATATTGCAGTTCTTGTTTGTATTACCCTAACATCTCTAATTTTTCTAAACTTGGAAAATGTCTCTACATACGAAATCATCGTCATATAAGTTGTATCTTTTTTTAACCAGTGTCACATTATGTCTATATTTGGTATAATTATTTAAACTGTATATTTTTTGTATCATTTTCTGAACATTGCAAAATTATTGTTCTTAAAATGTTTTTGTAATATTTTGAAGCTTTTCCCCTTGGGCCACTACTGAAAATGGGCACCAACCCAGTCAGACTTTCCCAGTCAATAAATAAATAAATAAATACATAAATAAATAAAGTCCTGCTACTAAGAGCAGCTAATTGCCAAATAAATATCATCCAGATCTATAGAGGTCATTGTTCCCTTATATCCAGTATTGATTAGGTCAGTTATTGAATACAATACTGCCTTTGGTATGTACCTCATTAGACATATCTAACAACTAGAAAGATGCCAGAGATTCCTAACTAAGAATATCACTGACTTAATTACATTAAACTACCAAAAAAAAGACTGGAAGGGCTGTTCCTTTAGTCAGTATCTTATAGACTCCTTAGGAGAGCTCTGCGCCTTATCTTCTGTATATATCAGAAATATGAATGCCAAGGATGCCTTCATACTGTTATCTCAACATAACTCAAGAAGTGAATTCCTTTATGTACCAAGATACAGCAACCAGGGCTTAATAATTATTTTCTTGGATTTATTTAGATTCAAACCTAATGTAATACATATGACAACAAGGTGGAAATTTACATTATCAGAGGGTTCTGTAATATGAAACCCACTTAACTACTTGACCAACAGCTGCCATTCATGTCACCTGTTTGGCAACCAAGCAACAACTTTTGTACTCATTATTGCCAGCCGCTGTTGTGTATGAGCTCTCCATGTCTGGTTCAGCCCATGCTCTTATTAGAAGCTTAGATGGCCCTAGCAGTACCCTGTGGTGGTACCACAAACTGGCATCCCACCCCCTCAGCTCTTAAAAAAAGCTTATTACAGTATTAGAGTTAGATCCATACCCCCCCTTCCACCAGCTCTTCCATTCAAGACAAACAAACAATCAAACAAACAAACAAATAAAAAACTGACATTCCTTCTTCTGGCACACCAACCGGGTGACCAGATGCCCCTCCCCCTTTCTTGGCCCAGACATTCAGGTCCCAATTCTGTGCCCTGCCCTGATACTACTTCTGCTCTGCACACTTATCTCTAAAAATTGGTTTTAAACTGTAGCACATTGCTTGCTATAGATACAGCACTCATGTATTAGTTTAAAAAAACAAAGTCTTCTTTTAAACTATAGCAAACTGCTTGCTAGAAATGGAGCAAACAGCTGCAACAGTTTATACCCTGTCTGCATAGAGAACTATGGCACTCATGTCTTAGTTAAAAAAGCACTTTTTCTATTAAACCGTAGCAAACTGCTTGCTATAACAGTTGTAAATATTTATTACTGTTTAGACCACACATGGAGTACTGCAGCATTCAGGTTTCACCACAAATGCAATACTAACTTTTAAAAGTTGGTATTGCACTAAAGAGAAAAGACTGTGATGAAGGATGGCTGACCATGCCCCCCAGCCCTTTGTGTCCTGGGCAATTGCCCTTCTCTCCCCACCCTAGCTATACTACGGATTCTTACCCCCACTCCTATTATATGCTTACTACCTAGCTTACAAAATATAAACAGAATGAAAACATACTTAATTTACATTCTTACAACCTACGTGAGTGCTTATGTGAGTGCTGGGCATCATGTGTAAGATATTCTTCATATCCCTCTCTCTCTTACCCCCATTTCTGCTACTTTATGTAATGTTTACCCTTTTTTCTTCTGCTAACCATGGCTAAGCTGCCATTCCTCTTTTGTGAATAGACAAAGAGTCTGCAGTTCCTCATCCATCCCCAGTCACTCAATCTTTCCCAGTACTTCTGGTTGTTACACTCTGGTTGTTACTTTACCACAGAACTGTGTCATTGCCTATTTCTGCTATCTGGCCCCTGCAACCCTACATGTATGCACAGGCTGGTGTACATGTGGGATGGATATTTATTTATTTATTTAACATTTGTTTACCGGGAAAGTCTGACTGGACACAGATCCTTTTTCAGTGGAGGCCCTGGGAGAAAAGCTCCATGAGTAACAGTAAATTTTCCTGCACACATTACAATAATTAATAAAGTATAAAGTAAACAAATGTAGTATACTTAAGAACATACAAATGTGTTACATCTTGACAACAAAACCTAATCTTTGAATATAGCTAGTACTATTTGTAGGTATGACTTATCCCAAGATATAAGGTTAAGACAGGCCAGTAGAAACAAAGGATTAAACACCGGGGGGGGAAATTGGATATGTTTTGGGTATGCTGTGATGTATCAGAGCACTCATGAGGGGTTAGTACAGGAACATAGCCACTTATTTTTTCGATAAGCTTTAAGTGATGGCTTAAAGTGGTTAGTGGATGAGATTGAGAGAATGGAGTTAGGAAGGGAGTTCCATATACGAGATATATAGTTGGAAAATAAAGATTCTCTTGTAGTGTTGTTGGCCTTGGAGACGGTGAGTAAGTTCTTGTTGTTAGAGCAAAGTGGTCTGCTGGAACTGAAAAAGAATGATGAGATTTTGTAGTGCAGGGATTCTGGTTGGTTATGTTACAATTTTGTGAGTTAGAGAGAGTTAGTTGTAAAGAATAATGTTGGGAAGCTCAAGCCAGTCTAGTATCCTTAAAGCTGTACAGTGATGTGTTCTATATGGGCAGTCAGATGGAAACTTAGCAATTTTATTATAACATGCTTCTAGCTTAGATAAGTCAGTTTTCCTTAGATTAGTTAAAATTGGAGTGGCATATTGTAGAGCAAGAGTAGATGGGTTTGTACTAATGTAATTTTGGCCATTGTGGTCAGGAACCTTTTGTGCTTATATAGACTTCCAAGTTTCTTATTGACTTTTTTTTATAGTTAGGGAGACATGCAAGTCAAATTTTAGGGTATTGTCTATTTCTACTCCAAGAAGCTTTGTATGGATTGTTGGGGAGATCAGAGTATTGTCTTTGACTATTATGTTAAATGTTGGGCATGAGATAGATGTCTTGTTAGGTTGGAAGAGTAATAATTTAGTTTTGTTTGGGTTCAGGATTAGATGAGTATTGGCTAACCATGTTTTAACAGAAGTGAAAGATTCCTGTGTTTGAGAATAAAGAGTTGATAGAGAAGTGGCAGCACAGATAAGTGTTGAATCATCTACATACTGTATTATAGAACCATTTGGAGTAGCTGCGTGTAGATTATTAGTAAAGAGGGAGAAAAGGAGAGGACCTAAGATAGATCCTTGGGGGACACCAATGGATAAAGGAAGGCATGGAGATAGGTCACCCTGCCATAGAACAGATTGTTGATGGCCAGATAAATATTTATGAAACCATGCTGTGGCAGATGGTGAGAAGGATAGTTCAGTTAGTACATCTATTAGTTTGGAATGGGCGACCATATGAAAAGCTTTTGATAGGTCTAGAAAGATGGCAGATGCAAACTTGTTGTTATTCCTGTGATGGTTTACAGTATTAGTGAAGAATAAGAGAGCTGTAGTGGTACTATGTGATGGGCGAAACTCATGCTGAGTGTTTGTGAGAAGGTTATTTGTTAGTAAGAATTTCATGATCTGGAAATGAATGCACTTTTTGAGTAGCTTAGAAAGAGGTGAAAGAATAACAATTGGACGATAGTTTGTCAGTTCTGTGGAAGGTCCCCCTTTATGAAGTGGGATTACATGGAAAATTTTTCACAGTTGAGGGACCTTGTTTTCTAGAATGGATCTATTTATAAGGATTGATACTAGGAAGGCTATAGATTCAGCTACAATTTTGAGGTATTCACTGGGTAAGTTATCTATGGCAAGTGTAGTAGATTTTAGTTTCTGTAGTAGCTTTTTATAGTGGCTGTAGGAACTGTGGAGAAAGAGAATGAAGCATTCCTAGTTGTAGATGTGGCTGGTTTGGTATCAGAAGTAGGGGTTTGCTGTTTGGAAAGGGCAATTATAGATTCAGTAAAATATTTGTTAAAAATGGTAGCTATGCTATCGGAATTGTTATGGATGTTTGGTGTTGGTGTAGTAGATTTTCTTGGATGAAGGATTGAGTTTATAGCTGGCCAGAATTTTTGAGGGTTTTTTGATATGTGTTTTGAATGTTATGATAGAAATTTATTTTGTCCTGTTTTATTTGTTTTTTTGTCTTGTTTCTAAGTTCTTGATTCTGTTGCTTAGAAACTACTGTGTTAGTCTTACACCATAGTTCCCAGGCTTTAGCTCTAGTTTTCGGAAGGGCCCTAGTTTCTCTGCTTAGCCAGGGGGCATAGTTTGATTTTAAAGGTAACAAAAAAAGTCTCTCACTAAGGAGCGTGACCAAGGAAGGTTAAAGGTTTAAGGTTTCTGCAAGGTCTCCTCGCTGAGCAGAAATAAAACTTAATCATTTAGACAACAGTGAAATTTGAGGGTCAGACAGTACGTATGAAAAAATATTAATAACTAAACTTGCCTTTTCCATCTGCACTGTTGATTCTCCGGATTACAGCAGCAATTACAGAGCACAGATTATCCAGAAAATCAACAGCGCAGATGGAAAATTTCACTGTTGTCTAAAGGATTAAGTTTTATTCCTGCTCAGTGAGGAGACCTTGTAGAAACCTTAAAGTACTTAAGACTGTTTGGTCGTAATTTAAATTTAAAAGTTATGTTTAATAATCACTTCAATGACCCTATTGTTTTTAAAAAAAAACAAGTACTTTTATTCCACCATCACATCCAATGGTGGAAACCTTTATTGAATTGTGTGAAAGAGAATTTAGAAAGATGTATGCTGTATATAATGATGCTACTTTTTTAACATGTCCAGTGCTGAAAATACTGCCTAATTGAACTAAAGAGAATGTCTGGCTTAGAGATCAGGTCATCAGATAAAGGAGGCAGTGTAGTTGTTATGGATAGAGATATGTACATACAACAAATGGAATTGCTATTACATAATGAAAACAAATATGTTAGCATTACTGCTTCTACTATTAAGGGCATTATAGATAAATTACATTTTTTACTTTTTGATTAACTTATAACAAATAGGATTACTGAATCTTTATTTGATTACTTCAATGTTGAACATCCTATAATCCCCAGTATTTATGGGCTGCCCAAGATACACAAACTGACCCCTCCACCCATGAGACCAATACTATCAGGTAGAGGATGGGTCACCAAACACCTTTCTATTTATGTGGAGAAGCAATTGCATCCACTCTTAGAGAGTTGTCATACTGTTCTGAAAGATGCAAAAATATTTTTACAAAAGTTGTATAGTGTTACTCGGAACCTTGAGACTGAATGCCTACTAGTGACTTTAGATATAGAATCATTATTTACTGTGATCCCTAATGACTGGGGCATAGAGACATTATATATAGAGAGACATTTTTAACATCTAGAAATTGGGATAGAGACAAAACATTGCTGATTGGCACTGTTGTGTTTGCATTTTACCTTAAATGAAGACAAGACACTTCTTCCTCTCTTTCAGTGGTATTTATTACACACATGTAGGAGCTTACTGGAAAGTACCAGGGAGACTCCCCGAACAGAGGAATGCATAAGCTTATATGCTGGTGATATTGCTGATGGTACAAAAATATAAACTAGACCAATTAAAATAGTACAAAGGACAATTAACCAATCAGTGGTTTACCCATAGGCTTGAAGCAATTCACATTACTACATCTCTAGGCAGAGAAAGAAAATCGGATACACTTCCATATAAGGCACATTTCCTGCTATCAGGCAGGCTCTTGTTTTTCAGTATTTTTCCACTATTCACAGTTTATTCAATAGTTTGTAGTACAGAGTTCAAATCAATACATACAGGTTTTCACATACTCAATCTCCTTGAACACATACTTTGACCATTCATATTCTACAATCCCCCATTTGATGCTGTGTAAGCATCACCATTTAGTCTTTCATGCATTTGCCCTAAGTCTAACATAACCATGTGGCTAGTTCCTTCAACATTGTCACATATTTTTATTTCATCATCCATAACTGTAGGCATATAAAACTTTGGCACCTTTTTAGTAGTCTTAAAAGACATTCATTTCAAAATCAATGCTTTGATTAAAAACACAACAAGAAAAGCAATAAGAGCTAATACTGTGATTAATAGGATTAACTTTAAAAGGCCACCTCCCCAACCTGAGAACAAGTTAGTTAGCCATGCCCACGTTGAGTTATCGGCTTCCTTGGCCTTAGAGAGTGTGGAGACTCTCTGAATGAGTTCGAGATGACTTTCGATTTTGTGCTGATTGTCAGGAATAAACATACAGCACTCCTCCTGGATTAAAGCACAAGTTCCACCTTTCACCACTAAGGTGAAATCGAGAGCCATACGGTTTTGGAGGACTACAGCTCTCATGGCAGTCAGTTCATCAGTCACTAGTTCTAAGGCAGAAAATGTGGCATTGCTTAATACTTCAAGCAATTTAGACAGTTTTCTCAGTTCCCAAATTGATTTTGCTGCTCTGTATGCTGGGATTATACCAGCCCATGATATGACATCATCACCCAAGTCCATATGAGATAGTCCTTTGGTGCCAGCATGAGCTAAGTCATGATGATAAATCCATGATGCATCAATTTGTCCTAATGGATTGGTAGGCTTTTTAACCTCTCGCACGTTCTGAATTTTTCCTTGAGGTAAGGCAGATGTATGTCGGATGGCTGGGACTAGATAACCTAAGAAACAGCTACCAGACCAGTTTTCTGGTAGCCATTTATAGGCCCTTCTTCTGCATATAAAATAACAATCCTGCACCAGGATGGTAACATTTGAAGAATGGTCACTGCCCGTGGTTATGCCATGGAATATGGCAAGAAATATGATATTACAAGAACCAAATAATGAGGCATTTCTCAATATCGGCTGAATGGCATCAAATGAAACTCGACAGCCCAAGGCTAAGTGTTTTCCTTCTGTATAATTGCACTGGTATTCGATTGTCGTAGTGCAGATACTTTGCCCCATTTTTCGAGTCCAGTGATATTGACTTGAGTAATTCCATCGGAAACACAGAGTGTCATTGCATCGGAGAGAAAGTTGTAATGCAATAGATTTACTGGATGTAATGTTAGCAGTGTTGTCAAGTAGACTAGTCCATGTATCAATGATACTTAGTGGAGCCGCAGCCAATGACAATCCCCCATGTATGGAGGGAATAGAAGTGCAGGTCCAGCAATTATAGACATTGAATGTAGAAGCGTAAACATATTTGATGGCTTGATAGGTGTTATAAGGTGGGTGCCAAATGGCTCGCTTGGTGTGATGTGTCGATGGAGCAGGAAATAAAAATGGCCACAGCAAAAATAATAGTACAAGAATGACCACCAAAATGATTGTCCAACATTTGTATGGAAATGGTGGTTGAGTCTGTGTAGTGTCAGATTTTTGGAGTTTTCCAAAAGGGTAAATATTAAGCATTGTCAGGTACTGGAACAGGTCTGCTGTGAGTACGAGTAGCAATGGGAGGAGAATCTGGAGTTGAAAAAGGTAAAGGCTGTTGAGACGGCACAACTTTTTTGATGTGTGAAATGTGGATCCAAGTTGTAGATCCCTGCAGTCGCACAGCAGATGACGTAGTTAGAAGAATCAGGAAGGGCCCCTTCCAGTGTAGCTGGAGCACTGTTTTTCTAGAGAAGGATTTAATGTAGACCCAATCCACTGGTTGCAAAGCAGATGCTAGAAAAGGATCAGGAAGATGATGAGCAACTGCTACTTGTCGGTGGTGAAACTGTAAGAAAGAAACAAGAGATTTGCAATACAAAAGAATATCATTATCAAATGCATCATATTCAGAAAAAGGTGGTGGTGGTGTCATGGGTATATGCAAAGGGCGACCCATGAGGATTTCATGTGGAGAAAGACCCTTATTAGGATGCGGTTGTGACCGCATAGAAAGTAAGGCTAGTGGTAAGGCCTGTACCCAGGTTAGGCCTGTTTCTGAAGTGACTTTAGCAAGTCTGGTTTTCAAGGTCTAGTTCATACATTCAGTAATACCTGATGCCTGTGGTCTGTATGGACAATGAAATTTCAAAGTAATGCCTAACATTGTACACAATGAATCAACTAACTTAGCAGTAAAATGTGTCCCTCGGTCAGAATATATTTGACAAGGAACACCAAAACAAGGAATCAATTCATAACACAACTTTTTTGCAACTGAAATAGCATCTTTCTTAGCATATAGGTAGGCTTCTAACCACCCCGAAAAAATATCAACAATAGTCAAAACATATTTAAAATGAGCACAAGTTGGAAGTTCAATAAAGTCCCATTGCAAGGCACAAAACGGTCCCATTAGTTTTGGCACAGGTTGAGCGAGAGCCAGAGTGCCTTTCGAAATGTTATGCTGTAAACAAATGGAGTACGTGTTCAAAAAATGTTGCACAGAAGCAGAAAGTCCTGGGGCAAACCAGTCCTTTTGGAGTTGTTTAATCAATGCTTGCACCCCAACATGAGCTGGCAAATGGTACGCTTTTATAAGAGAATTTAACATGGATGTGGGGCAAATTAATCTGCCATCAGGGTGCTGCCAAATTGAATCAGAGCATTGGAAACACTTATGGGCCAGCCATGTTTTTCTTTCTGATTCCAATGCTTCAGTTTGTAAAGCTTTTAATACAGTAGTGTCAAAAGTAACTGTTTGTAAAATAGGCTGCAGAAATTTTCCCTGAACAGTATTCGAAAGAGCAGCCTGCTTGGTAGCCCAGTCAGCCTAATTATTTCCCTTAGCTACTAGAGAGTCATTAGACTGGAGAGCTGCACACTTGACAACAGCAATTTTTGAAGGTAATAATAAGTCCTGCAAGAGGTGATCAATATACAGGTAATTTCTGATTGGTGCCCCAGAGGATGTCAAAAACCCCCTTTCCTTCCATAGGGTACCAAAATCATGAACAACACCATGGGCATAACGTGAATCAGTATAAATAGTAACAGATTTGTCTTTGGCCATTTTACATGCATGTGAAAGTGCCACTAATTCCATGGCTTGTGCGGAAGTGCCAGGTGGTAATTGTTCAGTTTGCAAAGCCTCAGATGGAGAGCAGACTGACCATGCAGCCTGAAGTTCACCAAAATCATTTCGTAAACAGGATCCATCTACAAAAAGAACTAAATCAGGATTAAGCAAAGGAACATCTTGCAAATCTAATCTAGGAGACAGAACAGTGTTACCTACAAGCACGCAGTCATGTGGTTCGCCCTCATCGCTAGTTGGAATTAATGAAGCAGGGTTTAGTGGTAGGCAATGTGTAATTTGAATAGCGGGATTACTTAATAAACTTAACTCATATTTAGTGAGATGAGCATTAGAAAGATATTGAGTTTTTGTTTTTAAAAGTAAAGTTTGTACCGCATGAGGTACTGATAATATAGTGTCATGTCCTAATGTCAATGGTGTTGCCATATCTATTAAAACAGCAGCGGCTGCTACTGCTCATAAACAGGATGGGTAGCCAAAAGCAACAGGGTCTTACTGAGTACTGTAATATGCTATAGGTTGATAGCCTCCTGTGCGCGCTTGCGCCAGCAGGCCCAGGGCAGTTTTATTTCTTTCGCAGCAGAAGAAAACGAAGGGTTTAGAATAATCTGGGAGCCCCAGGGCAGGTGGGCTAATCAATGCCATTTTAATAGCCTGAAAGGCAGTTTCATGTTCAGGGGACCAAGGCAGTGGGTCTGTGACCTCCTTTTTTAAAAGCTGTAACAGAGGGGCCGAAATTTCTGAAAAATTGGGCACCCACGGTCTACAATAACCTGCTAGACTGAGGAATCCCCTGAGTTGTCTCTGAGTTACAGGGCAGGGAACAGTCCGAATGGAGGTGATTCTGCTTGGAAGTATTTGACGTGAACCTCTAGAAATGATATGTTCCAGGTATTGTACGTTTTCTTGAGCAAACTGCAATTTAGATTTATTTACCTTAAAACCTCGTTCGGCTAAAAATCTTAAAACTAGAAGTGAGTCTTCTATACAAGACTGGGTATCTTGTGAAGCAATAAGAATATCATCTACATACTGAACCAATACTGAACGTGGTGGTAATTATAAATCCTGCAGTTTTCTATGTATCTCTCTGGAAAACAAGGTTGGAGATTCTACATACCCTTGGGGTAGTCGGGTCCAAGTGTACTGTTGGCCCTTATAAGTGAATGCAAACAAATACTGACTATCTGCATGTACTGGGATAGAGAAGAAAGCTGATGAAATATCTGTAACCATAAAACAAAGTGCTGAAGGTGGGATACAGCTTAAAATCATAGCTGGGTTTGGTACGATTGGGAAAACAGGCAAGACAGCATTATTGACGTCTCGCAAGTCTTGCACAAATCTGTAAGCTTGTTTACCAGGTTTCTTTACCGGTAGAATTGGGGTATTACATGGACTTGTTGTAGGTACTATAATTCCTTGTTGCACCAGGGCTGAAATGACGGGAGTAATACCAGATGTGACCTCTACCATCAAAGGGTACTGTTGTACCCGAGGTAACTTTGCTCCAGGTTTTAAGGTTATTTTAACAGGAGTGGCTGAAATTAGAAACCCAACATCATTATCATGAGTGGTCCATAGATGAGAGGGTAATGAGGTTAAATGCTTTTCTTATCAAGGTCGGACTGCATACACATTGTTTGCAGAGTGACGTTTTCATCTAAAGTAGCCAAAATACTATCTTGTTTGTCTGAAAGTACTTGTAAATATACTCCTTCAGCGGTACAGAAGATAGTTGCTCCCATCTTACAGAGAAAATCTCTTCCCAATAAATTTAAAGGTGCTGAGGGTCCTACTAAAAATGCATGATTGTCTTGTAAAGGTCCCAAAGTTACTGGGACTGGGAAGGTTTCAGAATATTCAATAGGAATGCCAGAGACACCTACCCCACTGGATACGTTATTGGAGACGGGGATATTTATTGCTGATTCATGGGATAATATAGATTTGGATGCTCCAGTATCAATCAAGAAGGGGTACGGTTTATTTTTGACAAGTAACATAACATGTGGTCCATCTTGATCCACGGGTATGAAAGGACACAACTGCTGTTATCCTTGCTCAGGGAACCTTCGTTGTGATGACTGCCGATTGGATAGAGTCCAATTAGAATTACACTGAGGTGACGTATCAGTGGGTGGGGTAGGTTGCTCAGCCAGATACGGACATTCATTTCTCCAGTGGCCTACTTGGCCGCAATTAAAACACACTGTTTGATTTTGGGGTGTGGCTGATTGATCTTCCTGCCAGTTTTGTCTATTATGGTTTCCAGCCCCTTGGCATCCACCTCTCCCTCTTTCCCATCCACATCCTCCCCATCCACGCTGCCCGAAGGCAGTGCACATCTGAATCTGCGCCTTAACCAATTTCTCTTGTAAGTCCTTTTTTTCCGGTGCTAAGTGGTCAGAGAGGTATTAGACTTGTGTAACTAATTTGTGCAATCCAAGACTAGGCTAGTTTAAACACACTTTCTTTAGCTTATCTCGTACTTGTGGGCGTAACCCATCTACAAAAGCAGCCGACAATCCACTTTGTGCCGGCCCTTCGGTGGGTTCGGGGTACCCAGAATAAGCCTCAAAGGCTTCAGTGAGACGATTTAAATACTCGTCCACAGGTTCATCTTCTTTTTGAAGAACTGACTTGATTTTGGACCAGTTGGGTGTGGGTGGAACTATTATTGTGATAGCATCTACTATATGCTGTCTAACCACTTCGAACACATTATCTCCATGTGAGTCATGTTTCAGAATTGGAGTAGGGACATTGGCATGGTTCCAAATCTGTTTCATCAGATCAGCTGGTATGGCGTACTGAAGAACTGCCTTAACTTCTTCTATAATAGAATTTTGTAAACAAATATGTCCTGCCAGCACACGCTGGAATTTAGCTGGATTAGTATGAATAGGCGGTAACGATTTAGTAATGGCTTGAAAATCAACTGCCGACCACGCCCTAGTACTACAATGGTTGGTGGTTCCTGTGCACTTCTAGCATGAGCTGGGTTAGGTACCTCCCTCAAGGGTAACAATCTGTCATCTGACGACTTCGACCCTGAATGTGGATTAAATTTATCTGGTCCAAAATACCCGTCCCCACTGTCAATTATAGCGGGGAACTGACCAAAATGCCTTCGTCGGTGTAAATGTCATTTTCCTTTACCTTTATAGTAGGGTTTAAATTTAAAATACATAACAGCTTTTGCTTCTTTATGAGTCTTACTATGAGTTTTTGGTCCCTTTTTTTCCATCGCTTGTGTCTGGATCTGAGTCACTAGAGTGAGTATCCACTGCTCGTTCTCTTTCTTTAGGGGTGGGGTCTTTAGTGGTGGAATCTGGCTGCTGTGCTTCCATGAGGGGGGGCTAATACTGCGGGGGTGCAATCGATGGTGCAGTTGGTGGTGGGGCGAGCCAAGCATTATCATCTTCCGATGATTCAGTTATCTGTAATTTAGCTAATTCCTTCACAGGATAAAGCCCCTTAAAGGGTGGGTCCTTCAAACATTTACCGTTTACTACATCTAAATTACTAGCAGTTTGTTGTAATTCTTTCAGTTGCTCATTTAATTTCTGCTGATTATCCTTTAAACTACTAATAACCAAATCCTTTTCTCTTTCTTTCGCCTCTGTCATCCAATCATTAAATGCTGCCCAGCACAACCCTGGTATTCTTCTCCCTTTTCTTTTTAATTTCCCTTGGAGATTAAGCAAAATATTTTCTTAAAACTACCATTCTCTGGAAAGGCGAGTTTACCATCGTCCTCAGTGAGGGTGACCCGAAAATACATATAACCAGCTGGTGTACCTCTTTCTGGCTCTTTTATGGTTTCCACACTCGCTCCCATTTTCACACAATAAGCTATTCTGTATTTTACAGAGGTAGCTCTGATGTTTTGTAAATGTTTCTCCACTCTCATATCTCCTTTCACTCTTATGTCACCAGTGTTTCATTTTAACACACTCTCATAATGCGCAATCAATAGCAGAGGGAAAAGAAAAAAAATGCATGCCACTTACCTCAAAACAACTGAATGAGAGGAATTAATACATTTCTATAAAATTATCAATACCAAATTTATGAAGCAGATAAGTACAGGAAATGAAAGAAACACTGCCAGAACAGAAAATTCTGTCATGGGCCCTTTTACTAGCAGTACTTTGTTCAATCCCCAACTATCGCAGCCGTTGCCAATTCAGATCCGAGTAAACTGCACCAATTGTTGTGTTTGCATTTTACCTTAAATATAGACAAGACACGTCTTCCTCTCTTTCAGTGGTATTTATTACACATGTGTGGGAGCCTACTGGAAAGTGCCAGGGAGACTCCCCAAACAAAGGAATGCATAAGCTTATGTGCTGGTGATATTGCTGACAGTACAAAAATGTAAACTAGACCAATTAAAATAGTACAAAAGACAATTAACCAATCAGGGGTTTACTCGTAGGCTTGAAGCAATTCACATTACTACATTTCTAGGCAGAGAAAGAAAATCGGATACACTTCCATATAAGGCACATTTCCTGCTATCAGACAGGCTCTTGTTTTTCAGTGCTTTTCCACTATTTACAGTTTACTCAATAGTTTGTAGTACAAAGTTCAAATCAATACATACAGGTTTTCACATACTCAATCTCCTTGAACACATGCTTTGACCATTCATATTCTACAGTACTTTACTTGAAATGATTCTAGAGAATAATGCTTGTACATTTAACAATGCATTCTATCTACAGAAGGTTGGTGTGGCGATGGGCACTCCTTGTGCCAACAGCTACGCCAGCCTCTGTTTAGTCCAATGGGGACCTGGGCTTTATCCCTGATAAAAAATGCTTTAAGCAAACATGTTGTATGGTACATACGTTTTGTGGACGATTTGTTTATGCTATGGGATGGGACTGTTGGTGAGCTCAAGGGCTTTGTTATTTATTTGAATAACACTACAAGTTTCCTTAAGTTCACATATAGTTTCAGATTCCTAAATTGATTATTTAGATCTAAAGGTGAATAAAAAAGAGTTTAACATGATTGAAACAAGTCTATATAGGAAATCAATTCGAAGCAATAACTTATTGCATCACACTAGTATGCATCCTAGACATGTTAAAAGAAATGTACTGAAAGGGCAGATATACAGGATAATGCGGATTCATAGCAATGATCCACATCTTAAGAAAGCTTTGAGTAATTTTAAACAGGAATTCCTAGAAAGGGGGTATAATGAAAGTGAAATAGATGAATATATAAGGGCAGCCTGGAATGAGAGAGATTCTAGATGCAAACCATATTTTAGTGATATGATTGAAGCTGGCATCAGTACTATAATAGATACTGAACATAATATTTATGAACCACTTAGAATGGTTCTGCCTTTTTCAAATGATATTAATAGAACCTGTGAAGTAATTAAAAAGAACTGGAATGCATTACAAGCTGTAGAGGAACTTCAAGATGTAGTTAATGACACCCCCTTTTTTCTTTTAAAAATAATTGTTCTTTGAAAAAAACAATTATGCTATAAATCTAACAAATGCATTGGAATGAGATCAGATAGGCTAGGGACATATCCTTGTAGAAACTGTGTTGCATGCAAGCATATTTATATAGGAAATTATTTTGCACTTCCTACCATGAATTTTAAGATTGATTTTAAATATTATTCTGATTGTAGAACTAGAATGTGACTTTTTTTTGTTTCTGTGATGTTTGCTTTGTATTCTATATAGGAAAAACTAACCGTATGTTGAAGGATAGAATCCTCGAACATTATAGAGACATACGTAATTTAAAGGAAACTAACGCACTTGCACAGCATGTTTTGAAAGAGGGGCAAAAACCATGTCTTTAGATTTTTTGTAATTGATAAGATAGGTGCTAATATTAGGGGTGGTGACTTGCATAATAAAACTGAAGAAATTGAACAAGAATGGATTATGCATTTACAAGCTGACAAGTTCCCTGGCTTAAATAGTAAGGTTTCTTTGAAGCCTTTTTTAAAATTTAGATCTTTAAAACATTAGTTTTTTACACTATGTATATATGTATAAATGTTGTGGATCTTACCTCTTGTATATTGTATTGCTGATCTCTGTGCTAGATTAATTGTTTTTAATTATGATGTCTATGTATATAAAAGGTTGTTTTTCAGTTGTTAATTAGAGTCTGATGAAGCGGCTATACAAATCTGCGAAAGTGCTTACTTTCAGTTAGTTTTGCTATTAAATTGATTTTATCTGCTGCGAGTGACCGAGGTTTTATTTTTTCTGCATAGTTTGATTTTACTCTGATGGTTCTGACAGGGGCATGTGCATTTAATATATCTAAGAAAGATTTATTAAAGTGGTTCACTGCATCATTTAGGTCAAGGTATTTGAGTGGAGTCCAATTGCACCTTTGTAGGTCGGCTAGGAATTTGTCAAGATTAAAGTTATGTTTTTTTCTGAGTTGTTTAAACACAGTAGGTTTTGGTGGGAATATGTGTTGTTGTATAAGAAATGTGGGTAGGTGGTCACTCAGTCAGACCATCAGGAAGGCGAGCTGATTGGAATGAGTGAGAGGAGTTATTTAATAATAGCCAATTCAAGGTAGATTGTTTTTTACTAGCTTTATCTATTTGGGTAGGTTTTTGAATAGTTTGTGCAAAACCATGCAAGTTTATGTGATGTTTAGGGTCATCTGTATCACATGCAAACCAGTCTAAATTAAAATCACCCAGTATGAATGTCTCCTGACTAAGGGTACTACTTGCCCAGTGCAATAGACATTCTATAATTGGGACATTATTTCCAGGTGGGATATAGCAGCCAATTATATCAAGTGTTTTTCTTGAATTTATAGTTAGTGTGGTATAGATGATTTCTGCAATGCCCAGTTGTGGGGTTTTGCATTCAAGGAAAGTTAAAGTGAGATGGTCTTTAAAGAGGACAGCAACTCCACCTCCTCTTTCATTGAGTCTATCCACCTGTAGTATGGAGTAACCTGGGGGTAGTATTTCATTATCTTTGATTATGACTATGTCTGGGGAGTATGTAGCTAGAGTGGCATGGAGGATGTCTAATTTGTTGGCTATACTTCTAATATTAAAGTTCATTAGCAATAGGTCTGATTTTTTTCTGTTTATGATTGGATGTGTGGGGGTATTGAGACTAGAGTGATTAGTTGGGCTGGTGTTATCTGAGAGTGGTCTAGGGTTTAGGTGGATGTCACCACAAAGCAGTAGTCTAGAGGCAATGTTGGTAAGTAGTTTCAATCATTTGATAAGCTCATTGTTGAATAACTGAGGATTATAGTGACTATCTTTAGTAAATATTAATTTAAATGGAAAATATTGGAGGCTAATATTGACAAGTGTAGGGCTGATGGTGAGATATGTACATGGAGTAGCATGGTAAGGTGTGTTTGTGGTGTGATGAAAGGTGGGTGTCTGGAATGTGTTGTGGTGTTAAGTAGTGAGGTGAGATAGTAATACGAGTGTAGTAAGAAGTGATAAGGGAAGCCTGAGCATGGTATAGGTACTAGGAGGAGGAAACAGGATAACAGGAAATGTATCTAGTTGGATGGATAGAGTGAGGGAGTGTCACCCTAGTGCTCAAGAGTAGAAGCACTGGGGGTGGGTGGGTTATGAGGACAGGGTAGGAGAGCAGAGTGAGCCCAAAGGGTGAATGGAGTGGGCAGAGTAACCCCAGCAGGAGGGATTCTAAAAAGAAAAGAAAAAAAAAACAATCAGGAGCCAGGAAATGTAAGTAAGACAGTACAGTATGTTAGAGCTTTTCAGCTTACAGAAACCAAATGTTGCTAGCGAGCTCTTTAAGGGTGAGTACAGCTAAGGGAATTGGGACTGAACTAAAGGTTTGTTTTGGAATAGTTTTATTCTTAGACACTGGAGCTCACCTGTTTGTATATAGAGGGAATAAGGAACTTGTACAATTAGTAGAGTATGTTCCTACCTAGTGGCCAACTTCATTAAAGCTCTCCAAGTTGGAAGCTGAATGGAGCTCAATGCATCTGTGCTCACCTCACAATGATGGTCACAAAGTAAGAGAAAATTGTTAAAAACAATTTAATGACATTCACCTAATAATTAATTCTACTGGAAGGCTTGTGTTTAAAAGTTGAGATTTCCCAGGGCTGATTTGAGCTTTGGCTGAAAATTAGTTTCAGAATCGAAGGTGGGGGGTCACAATCCCGAGGCTTGTGGATGGCAAACTGCAAAGAGAAAAAATAGACAGAGTGTGAGCAGAAAGTGAATAGTACCATTACTATTGATATAGTTACGAGATATGAGAACGTGACCTACATGACTCCTTAGACTATCAGCCTTTTTATACTCATTTATACGCAAAAGACTTACTAATCTTAGTTTTTTTTCCTAAGTACATGTAAATTATTACTGCAGATCAATATCCTTCTACTTGAAAAACCTACCATAATACATAACAGCTTGTCATGAATCTAGAGTATTAAATACTCTGATTAAAATACAAGGGAGTATTTAAAGGCAACTGCTTCCTACATTCATAGGATCAGTCTCTTAGTTACTTTGTGGTCCTAAGCTGGGGACAGGGAAACCTGGGGAGATAGACAGACCATGGGAAGGGAGAAGTAGCAAAACTTTTGCACACGTGTGCCACACTCATGCTCACTTGCTTCCTTCCAAATGCCGTACACCTACCTAATGACCTCTTACATGAGCAAGAAAGCATGGCAATGTAATGTTTCTAGAAAAAAAACAGGCAACCACACATAAAACCGTTTAGTGTTTTTATCTTTTTTATTACAATACTTCATCAGAATAACATTTCTTATACATGCTGGACAAATAAATCATAAAATGTCACTAAAACTCACCAATGAAAATTATAAAAACAAAACTTAATCCTGATTGGCTGATTTGATATTAAGAATATTGTTAAGTCTAGGAAAACAACCAGAATTAATCTGACTTGCCATATTAACTCTTTTTTTTCCCCAATAGTGTTGCCAAATGGGGTCTATGTCATTTTACTGAATGCTCATTTCATTGAATCCCAAACAGCTGAACCAATTTGACTGAAAACTCATTTGAGTGAATGCTTATCTCACAGAAAGCCTTTACAACCAGAAATATATTAGAAAAAATATTTTTACAGGAGGCAAGCCCTTACTTGTATATACTAACTCCATGGTCACACAACAATGGAGAAAAGAAAAAACATGACACAAGCTGAATCAGTGCTGAAATACAAATACAAAATCTACAGATCTGGGGGTATAACATAATGCTAACCATCACAAAACACACATACTCTGCTAGACTTACTTCCCCAATAACTCCTATGATAAGTAATGACACCATCATATACTTTCTATATACTTCTATGCTTTTCTGTGAAATCAGTTTTCAGTGAAATGAGTTTTCATTGAAATGGGTTCAGCCATTTGGGATTCAATGAAATCAGCATTCACTGAAATGGCATAGACCCTGCCAAACCACTACCTCTACCATTGTCAATAACTTGTTCTAAGACATAAAAAAATTGTTAAAAGTGCCACATGCTTTAGCATGTCTACTCATAGTGTTATTATCATTACTAGTTCTAATTGTGCAGCAATGTTCCCATATTCTTTCTTTCAGCATTCTATCAGTTTTATCAATGTAAAAGGCACCACAAGTATCAGAGATTGAAATGTACATCACACGTATAGCTATTATTTGATTCATGGAAAACCTCCTGCTAGCACTTCCTAAAATAAAAACTACAGGTAATGAACCTACATTATTTACGCTGGAAGGAAAGGTACCATGTGTCTTGTATCATGTACCATGACCAACACCCTACCCCTCATAGAGCCATGCCTCATAACCACCCAAAATTCCCAGTCTCTCCCTGGGATCATCCCAGGAGATGTCCTCTTAACTGCCCTCTCCTCCTGTGACGTTAACACCATCCCTCCCTGTTGCTCCATCAGTCTTTCAAACCACTAATTGAACCTGAGGGGTCATAGTCAGGGTTTTACACTTCTCTGTCACTACTGTAACAGCTCCACTTTTAAAACAAATGTGTATCAGAGTTTTATGTTATCCTGAACAGAAAACAGATTATTTCGGAGGCCTACTGGTAAATAATTTATCTCTAAAGTACCACTAACCCTACTATATAGTTCAATGAACCTAGAAGTGCAATGTAAAACAATTACTTCTGTGATGTTATGAAAATAGCAGCAAGATCAGTGATTCCAAAAATAACAGATTTATTTATTTAATGTTTGATTACTAGAAAGAGGACTGGTACCATGTTGCCCTTTTCAGCTATTCCCGGGCCATGAGGCAATATAAAATACAAAGCAGCAAAGCAGACCAGTATATATTACACATGGATATAAAAACCGTTATATATAGGACAGATAATGAAAAGGGAGAGGTACAGATGTCAATACAGAATTCCAGCAGTAACAGATAAAGATAGTACTATTTATGATATTTACATTTTTTAGAAAATAAAACAAGAGTTGAATTAGGTATTGTAGAGTAATTGAAATGTATAGTTAGTAATTTCAGTAGTTGAGCTTGTGCCAGAAGGAACATATTTCTAGTTAACCAGCATTCCAGAAATAACTGTATTTGTCAAATGGACTTGTAAGTTTTTTCTTGAGATGGGAGAGGTTATCCAACATTTTACATTCTTTTGGTAATGAGTTCCAGGAGGCAAACGTGAGTTTATGAAAGGACTTCTTACATATGGTTTAAGAGAACTGTGGTCTGGTTAATTTGAGTGAGGTGTTGATCCACAGAAATGGTAATCATGCATGGAAAACGTATTAGCCAGTGGGGACAGTGTCTTTACTACACTGATTGTTACACAGGGAAGAACTGGTAGACAGTAGAATAAAAGGAAACATGCAACTATATTTAAGGGGAGTCAGTTCTGAGAAATGTTACTAAATTTATTTTGTAAAAAAAATGATGCAATCTGAGTTGAATCAAAGTCAGTGACAACAAGCACACTGTGTTCTCTGGATTTACTTTGACATAATGAAACACAGTAGAAAGAATTGAATGCATCTTCTAAATTATTAAAGGTATAAAAATGTCAAGTGATTGCAAGTCAAAATGTTATTTTTGGGTCCACATTTTAATAACAAAATACAACAGAGTGAAATAAAATGCCTCAGAAATATTACTGCAAAAGGTGAACTCTAGCAACTGTCTGTGACAGCAAGGCACATTATGATTTCTGGTTCCACATTGTGATAGCAAAACACAGCACAGTGAACTGAAATGCTTCAGTCATTGTACTGCAAAAGGTAAAAACACCCAAAGAGTGCATGTGCTTGTGGGTTGGGGGGAGGGGGTTCGTCTTTTGTTTAGGTGTTTACCTCACAGACATGAGGTACAGAGTTTGATTTTTACCATTGAAAGGAAAATTGGCTAGGCTTAAAAAGAGCCTACAAGGCAACTAGTCTAGTACTTATCTGTGGACCCAAATAAAATAGCATAAAACAATTGCTTTTTGCACAGGCACAAGCCTTCCTGACTCACACAACCCTCTTACTTTCACACACTAACTTTGAAATTGTGTTAATTCAGAAAAAAGAACAACACATGCTTCTAAGAGTGCATTTGTGCCTTACTTTAAGATGTAATGACACTAGATAGAAAAAGTAATACTAGTTCACAGATGCAATCATTTTAAAATAAATACACCACTAAAGAAATACAACCCAAGCTACAACATATGACTAAAATAATTGTCATGACAGAGGCATTCCTCCTGTAGTGAGAAACTATGATTACTTTGTCAGAAGAAGTCATGATAGCCCTGATCTTTCTTGAAGTATGTTTTTACGATGTGATACTTCTTTTAATTGTTGAAGATAATTTATTTTCCAATATAAATGCACAGATAAAAACAAATATATTGGGCTGCTGTCATAAATGAAAATATTTTCACATACTCTTACTGATATTAGGGTAAGAAAGGGAGAGACAACTTTACTTTGGGTGAAAACAATACCAGAAATTAGTATAGATAGGATGGACCCAGCTCTGTAGTACTTGGTTGGAAAATGGATTAGAGAAGTCCATTCATATAAGATTTGCTTTAAATTGAAATGGATGAAAGAATATGAGTGGCAACAGTTGTAAAAAAACTGGGAGAGCACAAGCGATATGAAGGAAAAACAGGGTTGCAGGAAGCATGCCAGAAGCATAGATGAAAAATAAAAAATTGAATGATGTACTTCTATAGCAATATATAGCTACTGCAGGATTAATGGAGACAGGGACAGAAATGGATATAGGCTAGGTTAATGTATCATACTTAAGCTGAATGCTGCACAGTTAAAGACAGTGGGGGAAGTTCAATAAAATATTGAGCTACATAGCACATGGGATTCACTTTAGGGATGTTAAGCTCATCTTTCCATTGCCTAAGATAAAATCTTCTATGCTGTATGCTGTCATTTCACCATACTGAGAAAGACATTTTAGGCTGGTAGAAATTGAGTAGCACAGACTTACTAACATCATAAAGGACATAGAAGGAATTCACTATGAACAGAGATTTACAAAGTCTAACATGTGCACATTAGAGGAGATAACTGGTAGGATACAAATTGCTCACTGCATTATTTGTGAATAAGACAGGATGGAGTTGAAGAGGTAGGAAAAAGGGGTTCAAAACCATATTTTTCCATCAGTGTTTCATGATGACTAATCACAGCAGTTCAAAGTTAATTGGTCTAAAATAGTGTTACTACTGTATTGAAGGGTCATTTGCATGGTGGATAGCCACAACTGTCAGAAAACTTAGTAGGTTATTTAATTTTTAATCAGCATCTTAAGCCCATATTACTGGGAGGAGTATGACAGGTATTTGAACTGTAAACCTATTCTTAAGTAACTCTTCATCATAGTCATTTACTGTTGCCTCACGATTGCTTTTTAGTCAATAATGAAAATCATTTACTGAATGTTTATTTAACTGTCATCTGTCTTAAAGAACATAAAACAGAAAAAGTCCCAAATGATTAAAGGTCCACAATGATACAAAACCAGGATTAAAACTTGAAAAATCACGTAGACCACCCCACTGGAGAGCATAAACTTTAATAAAACAATAAAATAACAGCAGGACAAGCACTTTCGGGTATTCCCTTCATCAGGTCCATAAAATACTGAATCAGACATAGCTGTATATATTCAAAACATCAACCAATCAGCATTAAACCCTCCTCCCTTTTACAATAGATTTCATAGGTTTGAAAATTGAGTTAATAAGACTTTATACAGAGTATAAGATAAAACATTCTCTTTATGAATATTTTTATGTCAAACACCCTTGTGTACCATTTACTAAGGGTTTGCCCAAGGTGCACAGGGATCCATTGGACCTCCCACTCAGACTGATAGTTTCGGGGAGGGGGTGGTCCATGGAACATTTTTCTAGTTGGTTGGAAGTTCAACTTAAGCTTTTACTGATTCATGCATGAGTTATGTTGAGGAATTCAGCTCATTTTCTTCAATGTTTGGGGGATGTTATGGACAAGTTGGGATCTGACTATTTGTTTGCGACTCGATGTTAATAGTCTTTTTACTGTCATACCCAATTCATATGGTTTATGTGCTGTGAGACATTTTTTGAGATGTTTTAGTACTTATAGAAATGATATGTAAGATGTGATATGTTTTTTAATGCAACCTGTGTTGGAAAATAATGTTCTTCTTTTTGGAGAGGATTATTACCTTCAAGAACAGTGGTGTTGCGATGGGAACTCCCTGCCCCAACACATATATGAATTTGACTCTAGCTTATTGGGAGGAGTTGCATGTATTTGGTGATGCTAATCCATGGAGACGTTCGATTTTATTTTATGCTAAGTTTGTGGATGATTTGTTTTTGGTATGGAACAACTCCAAAGAGTAGTTAAGTTTGTTTTTACACTATTTGGAAAATAATACTACTTTCCTGAAGTTTACAGTTCACATTACTTATGATATCATAGAGTTTCTTGATGTTAAGCTATATAAGAACTTGGATGGGGCCATTAAGACATCTATTTATAGAAAGTCATGTTAGAAAAACCATTACTTATCGCATGACAGCATGCACCCCAGAAGAGTTTTTAAGAATATTGTGATGGGACAAGCTCTTAGAGCCACCAGATTTTGTATGACTGATGATGATTTTAATGAAGAATTGGGTTTGTTATGCTCTAGGCTAAGATCTTTGGGATATAAAGAACATGAGCTAACAACAACACTGGGAGAAGTGAAAAATCTTAGAAGCATATGGGGTAAACCTTGGCTGTTTAGTAAATATGATGAGAACGAGGCTTGAAAGAGATCTAATTTTGCTTCCCCAAGGGTATGTTTGAACTGTACCAGTGATGTAGCTTCTATTTGTAGTATAGTGAAAGACAACTAGAAGATTTTGTTAACTGACAAGAAGCTTAAGAAATGTTTAGAGGATAACCCTTCATTTGTTTTTAAGAATTGTTTGAATTTAAAAAGGATATTGTGTAAAGGGACAACAGGTAATCAGATTGTTCTACTTGTTAAGATGGGGATTTTTCCTTGTGGCCACTGTAAGGCATGCTCGTTTGTCACTTCTGTGAGTAGTTTAGTCCATCCTATCACTGTTTTTTATCGACTCAGAGTTTATGCCAATTGTAATACCGCCAATGTTGTCTATCTGGCTAAGTGTGAGCAATGCTCTTCTTTCTATGTTGGAAAGATGAACTGTTAATTGAAGGACCATCTAAGGGATATAAGGTTGAAAGGTAAACATAATGCACTGTCACAACATATAGCCCTATATAATGACCATGTTTTTTCTTTTATGGTTTTACAGGTGATTTATGTAAATTTAAGGGGTGGGGATGTTGTCAATAAGACTGAAAATGTTGAATCTGGATGGATAGTTGAGTTTTTGTCTGACAACCCACCTGATCTGAACTGTGTTTTACCTATGAAACCTATTTAAAAAGAGAGGAGGGTTTAATGCTGATTGGTTGATGTTTGGAATATATACAGCTTTGTCTGATTCAGTATTTTATGGACCTGATGAAGGGAAAAGCTGAAAGTGCTTGTCTTGCTATGATTTTATTGTTTTATTAAAGTTTATGCTCTCCAGCGGGGTAGTCTATGTGATTTTTCAAGTTTGTATCTTAAAGAACATAGCATTTTTTTGTATAAGGTAAGCTCAGTTTTAACATTCTGATTATTTCAGGTTTCATTGACCTCAGGACAGGAGTACAGACTGTAAAATTGATGTGGTATTCCACACAGCCCCTTACCTGAGTTGGTGCTTTTTAGTTAATGTCCCTGTTAACATCTCTAGAGTCTGACAGAGATTATGGACAAAAGTGGGGGTAGTGATTATGGATTACATTGCTTATTCAAGTAAGATGTATGAAATTTTAAATGGTGAATCTACATATAAAAGGGGGTCAAGGAATGAAGTTAACATCTCATATGCAAAATTTTACTATTTTTAGCAGCTATGACAAGTCAAGATGTTATCATTGAAGAAATATTTGAATTTGTTAAAGTTAAAACACCCTTGATGCCCTCAATATTTGGAACACAGAAAATTCATAAGAACAATAGGGACCCCTTCTTAGACCCATAGTTGCCTCACACTTGTCAAAAACTGAGTTTCTAGCTGCATTTGTTGATATGAAATGTATGGATATACTGAATGAATTTGAGCATGTGTTATGTGATTCAAGGCATTTATTAGAAAGGCTAAATAATCTTGAATGTAAGGAAAAAATCCTGTTTGTCACTGTGGGTGTGATTATTTTGTTCTCTGTCATTCCCCAAAGTGTAGGATTAGAATATTTTGTTGAAGTAGTGAGTGAAGTAAAAAAGTATGACAATAGGGAGATTTTCATTTTAAGTGAATTTATTGGAAAATAATTTTGTGTTTTTTGAAGGTAAATTTTTTCACCAGAAAACAGGAGTAGTAATGAGAGTAAAATATGCCCCGATTTTTGCTAATGCAGTTTTAATTGAGTGGGAAAAGCAACCTGTTTTTAATTTGCCACTATTTAAACATGCATATACATGTTATAGATTTTTGGATGATATTCTTATTCTATGCGGAGGAGATGAAGTAGAATTGAAAGGGTTTTTTGATTATTTCAACAGTTCAACAGATTTTTTTGAAATTCACTTACACATGGCTTTTGATAAAATGAGTTATTTAGGCATAATCTTATATAAAGACTTAGGGAAGAGAAGATTTTGTTCTACTATTTTTTTGTAAAGAAACCTTCTCAAATTCCTATTTACATTTTAACAGTTGTCAGCCATATTTTCTGAAAAAGAATATAGTGAAAGGGCAGATGGTGTGTGTATCAAGATGAATTATTGATGACATATGTTTAGTGTTGAAATAAAAATGTTAATTAAAATGTTTATGAAAAGAGATTATCCCAAGGGTTTATTAGAGGATACAAAGCAGATTATATTTGATGGAAGGAAGAATAGTTACTCACCAATCTTGGGGGATACTAATATATTAGGACAGATTAATGAAAGAGATGGTTCTAAAACAGGAGCCATGGTGGTTCTGTATAGCAGTGAAGCCAATAAAATAGTGAACATTTTAAAAAACAACTGGAACTTGATTTTTACACAAGAGTTAAAAATGAAATTGGGTGAGATACAGATAATTTGCTTTATATTTAGTAGAGGAAAGCATTTTAAAAGATTTGGTGGAAAATGGGAAAGGTGAGGAAAGTGATAGGTGCAGGTCAAGAATGTCTAAATGCAGGTGTTGTAAAGTGTGTAGATACATTAATAATGGCCTCTGTGTTAGCTTGAAGGATTTTAAGTAAGACCATTACTACTCCAGGTTTGGTTAATTGTCATATAGTAGGTGTTGTGTATTTAACGACATGTGTGTTATGCTCAACCTTCTATGTGGGTAAAACAAAAAGCAGGCTGAGAGATAAAATACACAAACACTTAATTGATATACAGAAAAAAGAAAACAACAGACACTTTATACAGACATTCTGTTAAATGTTTAGATAAAAAAAAATAATATTTTTTGTTATAGATAAAGTGGTGCATGAATTGAGAGGTGGGGCTTTTGAAAATTTGATTGAATACAAAGAATTATGTTGACAGATTAGGTTAGATGCCACTAACAAACCTGGTTTAAATGACAGTATATCTCTAAAGAGTGTGTTGAAAAGGAAGTCATGTGAATAACAAACTGTTTTTTAAATTTATCTTTAATTTTAAATATTGGTACATATATTTAAATATTGGTATGTATACACGGATTTTTAAATTTAAGTTTAACTTTTATTTATGATATTCTTCTTTA
This sequence comes from Protopterus annectens, assembly GCF_019279795.1. NCBI lineage: Eukaryota > Metazoa > Chordata > Ceratodontiformes > Protopteridae > Protopterus > Protopterus annectens. The sequence continues at coordinate 1,437,520,535 of NC_056741.1, forward strand.
ATGCTTGTGAATACATACTGAATATGCATGATTTATTTGTCATTGGTGGAATAAATTATAAACATGAATTAGGTTGCTAATTGAATGTATACTCTGAGGAAGTCCCAGTTAAGTTTATGGCACGAAAACGCTTAGTATATATGGTTGTTTTAAATAAATTAAGTTGATTCTCTTCTGGTTCCCCACCATTTTTGGTCTTTGCCATTTTTATTTTATTTGGTTATTCAGTGTTTTTTGTGGTTTATGAATTATGGAGAAAGTGTTGATGAGAAATAAAGGAATGAGTGCCATATCCATGCCTACAGAATGTGAAGGTGTGTCTGTATTATGGTAAGATTTGGAGCTTAAGCTGTTGTCTGCCTGATCATATTTCTGTCTGCCTATCTGTCAGTCTGTCTGTCAAATTGTCTACACAGTCTCTGACAAGATGTAGTTCTGTTAGGGGTGAAAGGGATTTATTACACGGTCATTCATCTGTGAATGCCTGGGCATTGGGGTGATGATCATATAAACGGCAGAATGGAGTGAAAATACCAGGAGCAAGATCAGTGAATGTAAACTAGACACAAGAAAAATATTTGTTATTGTAAAAGTATAGCATTATGTTGACAAGTTGTGATTATTGCATGACTGGGAGTTTGAAAAAGAGAATTGGAAACAAAATCAGATTACTTTTTTTCGGAGCTCTTTCACCAGCACTTTCAAAACACATTTCATTAACAATAATGTATTGCATAAACATAACATGTATGCCTGAGCTTGTTGGATGTTTGCCTTTGCATGTAGCTATAGATTTTTTTATATGTCTTTTGCCTGTTAATGGAATAGCAGTGATCTGCAAAGTTACTGCTCAAGGGCCCTGCTCGATTACACCAAACAAGACTCACATACGTGCTGGAGACAGTTAAAATATGGGTCACGTTAAGCAAATTTCTCAGAAGCAAAATACATGCAAAATTCACCACAGGGAAAAAAATCCCTTATCTGTAACATTTTTTTTTGTATACATGATATGGGTATTACACTTCTCTCACCCCCATTAACTAGTATAACTCAATCTGAGGTTGCCCTACTTCAGAGAAAGGAAAAATTCAATTTTTTGGTAAAAATATTTTCTGTTTTCTAAGATGTGGTAGGCACACTTTTGATGAACTATGCTGGTGAATTTTTTTTTACCAAACTAAGTTTCAGTGAATCACATGTTGACAAATTTTACTGCTTTCCCCCATGACACAGGGCCTTCTACTCCAGTGCAGAACTGCCTACACCAAGATAAGCTACAATTCAGCATTTATTTTAATAAACCTGACTTTGCAGATAGTGTTGAGTTGTATTTTTGAGTGTTGTATGAGAATAAACACATTCCACTATTGCATGAATTTGTAGTAAAAGGGATATAATTTTGCTGATCAATATTTTATCACCAGTTGTATTTATTATCCTCTTTATTTATATAGCATACTGCCAGTCAGCGTGACAGAGTTTTATATGTAGATGTATCAGTAGGAGATTGTCTGATAATCCTTTGTGTTATGAAATGTAAAAAGTCAGGAAGTGTGATTAAAGTGTGCTTCAGTTTCTCTGCATGCTATCAAGTCTATTGCAGTTGTTTTGCTCAATTCTGAATGCAGTTTGCAATCTCAGGCTAATCTGAACTCAATTATGTTACAACAATGGGCTTTGAAAAATGTTCCTACTTGTGTGCAAAGAAAATATAGGGGATGACCTTTCACCTTAGGTCATTGTTTTCCTTTATTGAACATGACTTGAAGAGCTTTGAATAAGGTTGTGCACAAGGGACGACCTATGTTGTAGGGTTAAAGATCCTGCAACCTATGCCCTTTGTAAGAATTTGATGGAATAAATATGAAAGCATGTTACTATTGCCTGTTCAACTGCAAACAAATGCTATTTAACAATAAAACTTTTGAATGAGGTTCCTTGTTTGTGTTGAAGATTTACGTGAGCAGTTCTACAGCATTTGAGCAGGCTATACGGTGTAAGCCACAAACATGAAGATAGAAGTACATAAGTCTAATATCATATACGTTCTAATTGGAGGAAAACAATTAAAGATGTTTCATGTTTTTTGCTATACTTGAGTGTTTCATCCTCTTGTAATCTTTTATTTATTTTTGAAGTTTGGGATTGTATGCTCTCATGCTCATGATATAAAGCTGAAATTCCTCCCAATCAACTTCCTTCCCACACTGGAATTTCAACTATTGAAAGGGGGGGGGGGGGTTCTGCCAGTCCATCATCATTTTCTTAATAAGAATTACGTCCTTGACTCTCAAAATATTCCATATATTTATATTCTCACTTTCCTTACCAGCTAGAAGTATCAAGTGCCATTTTTTGATAACAGGCATCTGTTAGTACCGGAGCTGGAATTACCTCTATGAGTAAATAAGCTATATGCAGGCAGTTATATTGCAGCTGAGTAGTGCACTAATTTCCTCATTTTTATCATGAATTCAACATGAACATTTTTATGTTTGATGACATGATCACTGCTAGATAAAGTATATAAGCCTTTCTATATTTAATATTCATTTGACAGAATTTCCTGCTTGATAGACAATGTATCTACATATCACTCGTATTCATAAGGAACAGTCCTAGAACTCCTTATTCACTAGTAGGTTTCATGGAGTTAAATGCAAAGATGATGAAAATCATCTCTGCTTCTTCTTATCTTTCAGTTTTGCTTAGTTTCTCTCCACACAGTAATCATAACATCTATATTTGCTTATGTAAGGGAGTTGCCGTTTCCAGACACTTGCTGATGTTTGCCTTCATGCTTATGTTGTACAATAATATCACTGTGGACTGAATGGCATTTCAGCCTGGATGTGGAAACAGCATAGGAATTCTTAAAGAAGGGTTATAGAAACGACACAAAGAATATGTTTGTTATTGAACTTAATGTTTTGCAGTTTCTTCTGAATTATAACCTCTGATGGTAAGACTTTTGCATTCAATTTAGCAGGGACAGATACACAAGTTTTGATGGGATCTGTACTACCAGAGGATATGTATCTGTTAATGGATGGAAGAGAATACAGGGCAAAAAGGGCAAGGCAAACAGAAACATATAGGAAGTTACTAGAATACAGGGTCCAATAGCTCATACCCTGCCTCATTTATGTGCAAATATCTATGGAGGTGTTGAAAGCTCATGAACTAAACAGCTATGCTTTGGCACAGCTTTCTCTCTGTCTCTCTCTTTATATATATATATATATATATATATATATATATATATATATATATATATATATATATATATATAGATAGATAGATATGTGTGTGTGTGTGTGTGTGAGAGACTCCCTATTGTGACTTGGTCACTGAAACCCCACTGACCAAGTCCCACACATCAAATGCTCTGCTTGCTATGCACTGCCAGTGATTATAAGCAGAGCTGTAGTTAACTATTCTTGTGCTTAGTGACACCCACCCCATCAACTTTAAATTGTCTCCCCTCAGATTTCAGGGGCAAAAAAAAGCTCTTCTCTCATGCAGCTTTCACATTGCACATTGCACTCAGGGTTTCACCCCCCAGCTACATCTCTGATCACAAATTGCAATCCACGCAGTACTGTTTTATCATTTGTTTAAGATATTGCAATCACAGAGATAAGAAACAGCTGGCTTTGCAGACTATAAGCTGTTCCTTTGTTTCACAAGTAGAATCTAGCAAAGCTAAAATTTCCACTGTGTGATACCTTAAACCTCCTGAATCAGAGGCAACATGGGATATATGTAAATTACCCTTTAAGGATATCAGGTATTTCAGCTAAATGGCAATTCTGAATGTCCATGACTTTTTTCTTTTACTTTTACTTTTAAGTCTTTTTATGGACAATTTCAGGCCAATAAAGCCAAACCCCTAAAAGAAAAAAGTCATGGACATTCAGAATTGCCATTTAGCTGAAACACCTGATATCCTTAAAGGGTAATTTACATATATCCCATGTTGCCTCTGATTCACGATGTTTAAGGTATCACACAGTGGAAATTCTAGCTTTGCTAGATTTTTCTTTTTGTGTTTTTCAACCAATTGGTTTTCCTGTGCAACCTTTTTAAACATTGTTTTAGTTTGTTTCACAAGTGTGTGATCTTGGGGTTAGTATTTATAAACTGCAGAGGATGCGGGGGATACTGCTCTCTCATGGAGAGTACAGCCTGAGGTATTTGTTACTTGAAACTTGGAGAGTTTTAGATGCAGTGATGCTACTTTGTGGTACGATTGCTGTAGTTCAAAATGTGGTGGTTTTTTGACAAGTGGGCTGTAATGCATAGAGTACAATTACCTGCACAGCAGTCATCATGCTCTCATATTGTACAATAAGTATATATCTATAGCTATACATATATCTATAGGTATATCTATATATCTATATCTATACATACATATATATCTATATCTATATATATCTATCTAAACAGCTTTTCTGCCCATTGCATTTGGTCAACAGGAAAGCTGGTTGACTTATTTGCAAGATTAGTGTATAATACTGGTTGGGAGAGTATGCCCATTCCCTTGTGTTGTGTGATCTCAGAGTTGGTACATTTAATTAGCAGGGAGTGTGGGAGTTCAGGGGTGCTTGCCTCCTGCAAAAAATATTATTTACAGTTTGCATGCACACTGGACTGTTGATTTTTGTCAGCTTTTGTGTAGACATTTAGGCTGTTGATCTGAAGTTTGAGATAACTTCAGTAGTTACACAAACACACACACACAACACACACACACACACACACACACACACACACACACACACACACACACACACACACACACACACACACACACACACACACACACATGCATATACATATACATGGGTTACATGTAGGTTGTTGAATGAAGTTTTAATCAACCTCTCTTTTGTCAACACTCTTTGGTTGACAAAACAAATAGTTGACAATTGTGTGAGATTTCACAGTCCCTGAGGATGGGGAATATGCTATTTCTCTGGAGTTGTTTGATGTCCGATTTGGAATAAATCACCCCTGGTACAGGGGTGCTTGCCCCTTTGCAAAAACAATGGTTTTAAAACTTGCATGGTCCAAGGAATAATGTCAAAGAATACTCAGAAGTGTGTTGACATTTGTTTGTCGACATTAACTTGTTGACTTTAGTGATGTCGATTTTTCATCAATTTGATGATTGCCACAATACACACATAAACGTGTATATATATATATATATATATATATATATATATATATATATATTTACACACACACACATACACACACACACACACACACACACACACACACACACACACACACACACACACACACTCACACACACACACACACACACACACACACACACACACACACACACACACACACACACACACACGTGTGCGTGTGCACACATACACAGACACGAGACACAAGTATATCACAAAAAAAAAAATGACACCTGTCTACCTCAATTAACATTCCATTGACCACCTTATATTGACAGAATGTTTAAATGAAACAATGAAAATGCAGAAAAAGAAATGTTTTGCAGGGGGCAAGTCCCTTTGTATCCCCACACTCCCTGCAACTTAAATATACCAACTTTGAAATTACAGTGCAGTGGGGGAAAGGGGAAACTTCCTTTGCATTACTGTGAACTGCTCTTCCACAAAACCACTTTTACTGAATGGCAAAACACGAATCAACCAAACAATTTGACAAATCCTATTCTGACAAGTGCATCTCTTTGACAAAAATGTGGTGACCATATATATTTGTATATACTAACAAAACCAATTTGCCTTTTTTTCCATCAGTGCCTACCAATAAAAGATGTTATTACCAATTTTGTAGGTGTTCAGCTGTGGTTTTGTTTAGGTTTATTGTATCAAAGCACCTTATCAGTCCATTCATTTGTGTGTATTAAGCCATATTTTTTGGATGCTGTTCTAGTTTTCAGTTTCATTTATAATGAATATTATTGGTTTTAATTATGGGCATACCAAGAGAATTGCCAGCATTTTTTGCTGGTTTACTTCAAGACAAGAACTGATTCAAGATAAGGAAGTGTGAATGCATTTGAAGGGTAACTGGATGGGAAATCTTAATCTAATGATTGCACAAGTGTTTTCATGTTTGATGGAAGATGGTATCATACCTCTCAACCTCTTTGTGCAAGAAATTTGGACAAAGCCTGATAAAATTGGGAGACAAATGCCTAAAAATAGTGACATATTTTAAATGTTGCTCTTATAAGCTTAGAAAGTTGCAAGAGCAGCAGGGCTTGTTTTAACATTCATTTTCTGAATTATGTGAAGTCTGATACTCAAATGTATGCCATCTGTAGTGACTTCAATCTTTAGATCTTCCCAATAATTTCACAGAAAACCACAAATTTTGTGAGGAACAGACCAAAAAATATGAGTCAAAAATCTGGACACTCTGTGAAAATCTGGACAATTGAGACATATGGATAGTATATAATAGTATTCCACTGTCTGGCATCTCAAGGTGTTGAAAAGCTACATCCAACAAAGCATGATTCCTGGGGGTTCATGTCTATGTAGACCTCAGGGGTGAACAGAGAGATAATCGTATTAAAAAGCAGAGCAGAACACTATTTCTTTTCTATTTCTCCTTTACCTTATGAAATATTATGAGGAAGTTCTGCTTGCACTACAGGAAAAAGTCATCAAACACCTTGCCAAAATTGGACAATGATGTTAGTTATGTTAATTTATATGATGGTTTTGTCAAAAAAGTAGAACTGGCTAAGGAGCTAGAGGCCTGAAAGGTTAAAAAATGGAAAAGAGACTGACATGATTATAGTAAGCAAAATGCTCTGTGTACTATACTAATTCTGTAAAGAAACTAGGGTGAAAACTAGATCTAAATACAAAGACGGTGCTTCTACTTCAGGTCTTATTTTATATTTAGATTTAACTGTGGATTTTTAATCAAATATTGATACTGAATCTAAGTATACTGTTTCGGTTCCCAAAGTGAAGTGCTGTAATAATCTTCCAACTTCTTCTAATACTCCTTTAGGTACAATGGGGGATGGGTGGAACCATCATTCCAAATTATTATATTTTGAAAAAAAAATGAGCAAATCATGAATGAACACACTTAGATTGGACTTATGACTAAAGTACTGTTAATTTATCTGTTGAAGTGTTACGTTCCAAACACATTTGACTTTTGTGTCAATTTTTTGTGTCATATTTACAAACAATGTTGGATATGAAATCTTTTACAAGATGTTTGAACTTTCATAATCAGACTTTCACTATGTCAGAAACTGATATGGTGCCATTTTCTTTGAAAGATCCAGTTTTCAACCACTGTATCATCCCATGGTTAAGATGCCTGAATGACATATTATTAGTGAGTTGTGCAAAGATAAAAGTGATATTTTTACAAATCCTGGGCACAGTTTAACCAGGGAGGAGTCTGGGGATTAAAACGCACACAGTATATGCTCTAAGATGGTTATCACTGAAGCAGATAAAATGGGGTCATAGTCTTCTTCTTCTTCTCTTTCGGCTGTTTCTGTTAGGCGTCGCGGATCATCTGTTCCATTTCTTCCTGTCCTCTGCATATTGCTCTGCCACACCAACCACCTGCATGCCCTCTCTCATCACATCCATAAACCTTATCTTAGGCCTTCCTCTTTTTCTCTTACCTGGCAGCTTCATCCTTAGCAACCGTTTCCCAATATACCCAACATCCCTCCTCAGCACATGTCCAAATCAACACAATCTCGCCTCTCTGACTTTGTCTCCATACCGTTCAGCCTGAGCTGACCCTCTAATATACTGATTCCTAATCCTGTCCATCCTTGTCACACCCAGTGCAAATCTTAACATCTTTAACTCTGCCACTTCCAGCTATGATTCCTGCCTTTTTGTCAGTGCCACCATCTCCTACCCATACAACATAGCTGGTCTCACTACAATCTTGTAGACCTTCCCTTTCACTCTTACTGGTACCCGTCTCTCACAAATCACTCCTGACACTCTTCTCCACCCATTCCACCCTGCCTGTACTCTCTTCTTCACCTCTCTTCCACACTCACCATTACTTTGCACTACTGATTCCAAGTACTTAGACTCATCTACCTTCGCCAACTCTACTCCCTGCATCCTCACCATTCCTCTATCCTCCCTCACATTAACACACACATATTCTTAGTCCTGCTGACCTTCATTCCTCTCCTCTCTAGAGCATATCTCCGCCTCTCTAGGGTCTCCTCAACCTGGTCCCTACTCTCACTACAGATCACAATGTCATCTGCAAACATCATAGTCCATGGAGCCTCCTGTCTGATCTCATCTGTTAACCTGTCTATCACCATTGCAAATAAGAAAGGGCTAAGAGCTGATCCTTGATGTAATCCCACCTCCACCTTAAATGCATCTGCACTCCCACTGCAGACTTCACCACTGTCACACTACCCTCGTGCATATCCTGTACCACTCTTACATACTTCTCTGCCACTCCTGACTTCCTCATACAATACCACAACTCCTCTCTAGGCACCCTATCATATGCTTTCTCCAAGTCCACAAAGACACAATGCAACTCCTTCTGACCTCTATATTTCTCCAACACTCTCAGAGCAAACATTGCATCTGTAGTGCTCTTTCCCAGCATGAAACCATACTGCTGATCACTAATCATCACCTCCCTTCTTCACCTAGCTTCCACTACTCTTTCCCATAACTTCAAGCTGTGACTGATCAGTTTTATCCCTCTGTAGTCGCTACAGCTCTGCACTTCACACTTATTCTTAAAAATACTTTTTCTCCACTCCTCAGGCATCCTCTGACTTTACAAGATTTCATTAAACAATCTGGTTAAAAACTCCACTGCCATTTCTCCTAAGCACATCCATGATTCCACTCGTATGTCATCTGGACCAACAGCATTTTCATTCTTCATCCTCTTCATAGCTGTCCATACCTCCTCCTTGCTAATTTGTTTCACTTCCTGATTCACTATCCCCACATCATCCAACCTTCTCGCTCTCATTCTCTTCATTCATCAGCCCCTCAAAGTACTCTTTCCATCTGCTCAACACACTCTCCTCACTTGTGAGTACATTTTCCTCACTATCCTTTAATCACCCTTACCGCTGCACATCTTTCCCAGCTTGGTCCCTCTGTCTAGCCAATTGGTACAGGTCCTTTTCTCCCTCTTTAGTGTCCAACCTTTCATACAACTTTCCATGTGCCTTATCCCTAGCCTTCGCACCTCTCTCTTTGCCATGCACCTCATCTCCTTATACTCCTGTCTACTTTCTTCGCCTCTCTGACAATCCCACTTCTTCTTCACCAGTCACTTCTTCTGTATACTCTCCTGTACTTCCTCATTCCACCATCAGGTCTCCTTGTCCTACTTCCTCTGTCCAATGTCACACCAAGCACCTTTCTAGCTGTCTCCCTTACCATCTCTGCTGTAGTTACCCAGCTATTCAGTAACTCTTCACTGCCCCCCCAGTGCCTGTTTTAACTCTTCCCTGAACTCCACCTCACAATCACCCTTTTTCAACTTCCACCATTTGATCCTTGGCACTGCTCTCACACTCGTCCTCTTCTTCTTGATCACCAATGTCATCCTGGAGACCACCATTCTATGCTGCCTAACTACACTTTCCCCTGTCACCACTTTATAGTCTCCAATCTCCTTCAGACTGGCCCTCCTGCGTAGGATATAATCCACCTGTGTGCATCTTCCTCCACTCTTGTACATCACCCTATGCTCTTCCCTCTTCTTAAAATATGTATTCACCACAGCCATGTCCATCCTTTTCGCAAAATCCACTACCATCTGATCTTCTGCATTCCTCTCCTTAACACCATACCTGCCCATCACTTCCTCATCCCCTCTGTTCCCTTCACCAACATGCCCATTGAAATCCGCTCCAATCACCAGTCTCTCACCCTTGGGTACACTCACCACCACTTCATCCAACTCACTCCAAAATTTTTCTTTCTCATCCATCGCACACCCAAATTGTGGAGTGTATGCACTAACAACATTCATCATTATGCCGTCAATTTCCAGCTTCATAAACATCACTCACCTCCAAAACACTCCTGGCATACTGTTCCTTCAGGATAACCCAATTTTCCTCCCATTCACACCATGATAGAACAATTTAAACCTGTCTCCTATACACCTGGCCTCACTCCCCTTCCATCTGGTCTCCTGCACACACAATATATCAACCTTCCTTCTCTCCATCATATCAGCTAGCTCTCTCCCTATACCAGTCATACTGCCAACATTCAAACTTCCTACCCTCACTACTACACTCCTAACCTTCCTCCTCTCTTTCTGCTTTCGGGCATGCCTTCCCCCTCTTCTTCTCCTTCAGCCAACAAATGGCCAATAAAATGGGGTCATAGTGGTATGGGAAAATGATGATTATAATTTAGAGATAGAGAAGAAATTGTTTTATGCCTTTTTCTTTCATAACTTGCCACTTGACCCCAGTCAATGTTCAAGGAACGTATTGAGAGATGTCTCAGGGAAAGGTTTTCCAAGGATAATATTTGGATAAACTGAGGAATAAGAGATCAGTTAATTATCATTGGCAGCAGAAGTTTTGAATCCTTCTCTAAGATTCAGAAATGTATTTCACTTACTCCTGTTCACCCCCACTCTAATCACTGAACCCCTCTTAGAATTTTCTAATGTCCACCAGAAGCCCCAATTGAAATATGTTACTACTGTTACAAGAAACAACCACATTTTTAAATATGAGTGATAACTGCATAGAAAAGTGTACCTATGTATGCACTCTTGATGTGCAGGCTTTATACACAAGTACTCCCAATCAAATTGTATTGATGTCAGTACAGTATTTTTTGATGATCTTGGATTACATTGATGAGCAATTCAAAACATTTTACCTTATGTGCTATGAATTGTACTAGAAAAGATTTTTTAAATAATTAGTGCCATATTCAATTGCAACTTCTGCACCCATCTTTGCAGACTTATTTATGGGAAATTTTGAAAGAATAGTACGAAGTGACACTGTTATGAATATTTACTATGAAAAAATGAAGATGTTGAAGCATTTTAGGTGATTTTAATAGAGTTTATTAGAGTGAGTTAGAATATATAGTTAGGAGTGTGTGGGGTACAGCCCCCCACATTGGGGTGTGTGGGGGGCTTAGCCCCCCACAAAGTTCAGTTTTACTGAACAATATAAAATCAAACCACAGAATATATAATCAAACTAGGTGGGGGGCTGCAACCCCCCCCCACACCCCCGTAACTATATATTCTAACTCCAGGGTCACACTACATTGGGGAACAGGGCATATACCTTTTACTTGCCTTACAGTGCTCGACAGATTGCCAGTGCTCATTGTCAGTGAAATGAATTTTAGGTCAAATGAAATTTAGGTCAAAGGAAGTTTAGGTCATTTGGTCTCATTCAAATGAATTTCCATCATATGAAATTTAGGTCATATGAAGTAGACCCATATATATATATATATATATATATATATATATATATATATATATATATATATATGTTGCTTTCAGTATAATACAGTATATAGTATAGGACATGTGGCAAATGGATTTATATGACTAATACATTTTGCGTAAGTTGTATTCTGAAGGAGATTGAGTTTTCTATTTGTCTAAAGAGAGCGGTATAGAGTTCCATGCTCTTGACCTGCAACTAGAATACCAGGCATTGCCTGCAGATTTATTGGTTGTAGTAATAATGGGGAGTATTTTCCCACTGTATCTAAATGCTCTGCATGAAGATTATGGGAGGACAAGGGGTTATAGGGCAGGGCAGGGCATTGGTCAGGGTTATGGACAACTGAATGTACTATCAGTAGTTGTGCATGAGTTAGAGTATGTGCTGCTTCAAGCCAATTTAAGGTTTGCAGAGCCAGAAAGAGGTGTGATCTATGAGGCATGTTTGTACTAAATTTGTCTATTTTATTTTAACATTATTGAAGGTTTTGGGTTGAAGAGGAAGTTAAGTTGGTTAAGACTGCAGACGCAAACAGCAGAGTAGGAAGTAGGAAGGCAATATCAATGCTTTTCCTGGTCAAATCTGAGAGGAACTGTCTAGCTTTATACAGACTATCTAGTTTTATGTGTGTTTTTTTGATATCTAATGGCCAAATTTCATTTAATCATCGATTGTGACTCTTAACAATTTGTTTTTTTCTGCACTTTTTATTTTTGTGTTGTTTATAGAAATTATAGTAGAAAGGTATTGGGAAGGATTAAGATGTTTCAATCTGAACAATATTAGTTTTGCTTTTGGGGGGTCAAGGAGAAACTGGGAGTTAGTAAGCCAATCTTCTGTGAATGCAAAAGATCCTTCTGTTAGATGCTGTAAAGTTAATAGTCTTTTTCCTGTACAGATGAGTGTAGAGTGGTTGGCATACTGGACTATCTAGGCATTATAGGATGCTGTGTGATGGTCGTTTATAATAGTAAATGGCCTAGGATACATCTTTTGGATATGCTGAGGCATGCCTGCAAGAAAGAAGAGTAGTCATTGTTTCATTTGCCAGCCTGCTACCTGTTTATTAGATAACTGTGGAATCACAGGAAGGCAGAATTTGAGAGGCCTAAGGTGAAAAGTTTTTGTAAGAGTTTAGTATGACAGCTTTCAACAAGTCTGGAAAGAGGCTGGATACCAGTTTATCTGAGTTTCAATTCTAGTGGATTGTTTTGGTGAAGTTTAGCAATGCTATGGTGGTACTATTTTGGTCTATATTAGAACATCGATGTTTCAGAACATCGAATGTTCTAATATCGAACCCTATTCAGCGAACGTGAAAATAGTGAAGCTGCAGAAAACCAAATTTTTTTCCCAGAGAAAGAATTTGGTTGTCCATTTCTGTTGCTTCGCTATTTTCAGCGCTGTGGTGGAACGTTATGGGTCAGGTTCAGGTAAGTGTGCGATTGTGTGGACATGAGGTTTAGGGCAGGGTAGGTGAGTTAGGGTTAGGGCATGGGTGAGGTGAGTGTGTGATAGTGACGGACCTTAGGGTTAGGGTTTGGGTTAAGGTAAGTGGATTGTTAGTGGTGTATGTACAGTTTAGTGTAGGGTTAGATGTAAGATTTTAGGTGTATGTGTGTGGATTGCTGTTTGTTTGGTGTGCTTGTGTTGTGTGTATGTGTTTTGAAACAGCAAATTTTTTCCCTAGGAAAAATTTGATGTTCTGAATGTTCGATGTTGTCAGCATTTGCTGAACTGGGCTTGATAGTAGAACATTTGAAGTTCTGACACTTTTATGTTCTGATATAGACCCATACTATTTTTATTTATTTTATTTATTTAGTTATATTGTTTGGTCCGGAGATGTGTTGCACTGGCGAAAGGAGTTTGTTGTTGAGAACACATTTTAGAAGATAGGAGTGGATGGACTTTTCCAATATTTTGATAACAGTTACAAGATTACAATGGACTATAGGTATCTAGTTCAGTGGAAGGGTTTCTAGTTACTTTTTTGTAGAGGCATTATAAATCACTTTTCCAGATCTGGGGATGTAATTTTCTTGTACGGAATGTTTGACTTCACCAGCCATTCTGAGATATTCTAAGTTATCAGGAGCGATGGTGGTTGGTTTTAATTTTTGTAGACATGTTTGATGAATGAGAAGGGGACTACATTAAGGGAAAAGGAATTATCCATTGAGGTCAATAGAGTAGGAAGAGGTGGGTTTTGTACAGTGGCATCATTGTTTAGAGATACAACAGTTTTGATAAAGTGTGTGTTACATAAGGACACTACCCTGGTATTTTCTGTAGGAGGTAGTAGGAGTGGGTTGAGTAGTTTGCCAGGATTTAACAGATTGTTAATTGAGGCCCAGAAAAGTTTTGTATTTGAGTTATGTTTTTATTGGGTGGTGAAATAGTAAATTTTTTTGTCATTTCTAATTTGTTGATTAACTTAATTTCACAGTTGTCCTACAGCTGTAGATTTAAGAAGGTTTTATCTGATAATCATGCTTTATTTCTGTTTTTCATGAGCTCCTTTATAGCTATTGTTAGCCATGGTGTGTATTTAACTTTGATGCTTTTGTTCCTGATTGGGGCTAGTTTGTTGAGTAAGTTTAGAAAACGACTATTGAACTCTTCAACAGCATCAGTGAGGGGCAGGGTTTTCAGTATAGGTTCATAGGTTGGTACTAGGCTATTGGCCCTAGGGCCTATACAAGCCTAGCCATAACAATTCCCTGGCTATTTCTTCCCACAGTATTTACTTCCCTGGTCCCCTGTCTAGCAGGGTGACTGACGTGATCCCCGGGGTGAATTTCCTGTCTCCCAGCCAATTGTCAAGGTTCTTTTTGAAGAGGGCCAAAGAGGCACTCAGCTTGACATGTATGGACAGTCTATTCCAGGGTATGGGGAGTCTCTGGGTCAGGAACCTATCCCTCCAGCATGCTTTGTTCATTGTGATGACCAGGTTTACATCCCTGGAGCATGTGGCTCTGAGGGATTGGGATTTCTTTAAGTGTAGCATGTCCAACAGCACTGGGTTTGACATGGCCTTGTATGTTAAGCAGAGATTGCCTCTGAGTAGGAGATATGCAACAGAGTATAGCTGGAGTTTTTTAGATGGTCAGCATAGGGCATCTGCTTTAGGCCTGTGATTCTTTTAGTGAGGTATTTCTGTGGCCTTTCCAGTTGTTGCAGATGTCTTGTGAGGTACATACCAAACGGGGCATTGTACTCTATAATAGGTCTAATGAGGGATGAGTACAGTGGGACAATGACCTCCTTTTTTCTGGTTGAAAAGCCCTTAGTGATGAGGTGTGCCACATAGAAGGAGTTCCTGACTGTTGTGGCTATGTGGTTATCGAAGGTGAGACCACTCTCTACCTGTGTCCCTAAGTCCCTTATCATACTTTCAGTGTTTAGTGTACTGCCACTTATGTGGTAATTCATGAGTACATGTTTTTTCCCAAAGGGGATAACTATATATTTCTTGGCATTGAGCTTGAGCCCATGGTACTGGCACCAAGCATCTGTTTCTGTAAGACCCTTTTGTAGAATATCCACATCATTTGGGGATTCAATAATGGCTCCCAGTTTGCAGTCATCTGCAAACTTTGTTAGCCAGAGTCCCGTAGTGCTGGCCTGTACGTCAGAGAAGTAGATGCCAAACAAGAGCGGTCCCAGGACTGAACCCTGAGGTACTCCGCTTGTCACTTGTCTGGAGCTGGATTGTGAGTCGGCTACTTTTACAGTGTGGTTTCTCTCAGTATGCCAGTTGGCAACCCATCGAGTGACATAGGGATTAATGCCAGCTTAGTAAGTTTATCTATGATTCCAGAGTGGGGAATGGTGTTGAAGGCCTTGGCGATGTCCAGATAGGCTGTGTGGACAGCCTTACCCTTGTCCACAGCTCTGGAGACTGATTCAAAGAAGTTAATCAGGTTGAGGAGACAAGATCGTCCCTTTACGAAACCAAACTGGGTGGGGTCCAATGTTTAAAGGTTGCCAATGTCTTTATTTATAAGTTCCATGATAATGTGTTCCATGGCTTTGCATATCAGGCTCATCAGACTGATGGGAGGATAGTTCGCGGGATCCAAGTTGGATCCCCCCTTGTGGAATGGGATAAATGTAGCTGTGCGCCACTCATTGGGCACAAAGCCTGAGGTGAGGCTATGATTAAACATGACACTTAGGTGAGGTGCCAGTTCATTTTTTAGTTCATGCAGTACACAGCCTGGGATGATGTCTGGTCCCATGGATGCTGTATTCTTAGCTTTGGAGAGTGCATTTTTTACCTGTGTGGCCGTGAGTGCCAGAATTTGGCAATCTTTTGGTATTGAGATGGAACCTTTAGGGGGTGAGAGGGGGGTGAAGTTGGCACTGAATCAATCTGCCAGAATATTAGCAATATCCTTGGGATCAGTATATTTAATGCCATTCTGTTGTAGCTCAGTGCAGATCTGAGCATTGCCATTTAGATTCTTGACATAAGTATAGAATGCCTTGTGGTTGTCCTTGGAATCTTTGGCAATTTTATTTTTGTAACTAGCTTTGGAGGATTTTATGAGAGATCTCAGCTTCTTACTGAGGCTGGTAAGGGAGTTTTTTGCATTCTGGGATTTTCCTCTTTTCTGCAACAGTTTCTTCCTTCTTTGGGTAGTTTGTTTATAGCAGGAGACCACCAGATTGGGTTCATTTTTTTGGAGGAGACCATCTTGGTTCTGTTTGGAATGGCATGATTCATGCACAAGTGGATGTGCTCGTACAGTGCCTTAGTGTAGGATTCAGCGGTTGAACTTTCAGTTCCCGTCTGCATGGGTGTCATGAAGTTTGTCATTTTTGACTTGAGTAACATGAAGTTGGCTTTGGAGAAGTTTTTTATGTAGGTTTCCCTACTTGGGGTGGGGGTGGGATGTGAATGTCAAGGGTGAGTAACTTATGGTCAGACCTGACCAATGAGGGTGTGACCAGTGGTGTGGAGCATTGGTCTCCCATGTTGGTAATGACCAGGTCTATGATATTTGAGCTCCTGGTGGGGCTATGGATTAGTTGATCCAGGGGGTTGGAATTTATGAATTCCAAGAACCGTTGGGCAAAGGTGTTGGCACCTGAGTAGTTTTCCCAATTAATGGCAGGTTAGTTAAAATCACCCAGTATTAGGGTGTTTGGTTGTATCTTAACATTATCTAATATGTTTAGAAAGGTGTAGTGAGAATCTTGGGGCATGGTGAGGGATCTGTAGCAAGGTACAATTTGGATTGCAGTCTTACCTAGTGTTAGTTGCACCTGTAGAATTTCAGATGCATTGTGTTGGGCAACTAGCCTGGAGGTGTGAATATCCTTGGTGAATATTGACACTTCTCCACCTTTAGTGCGGCCCTGGTTTGGTGGCTGAAAAGTGTGGTAAGGGTTGTAGCCTGGTATTGCAGGGGTGCTCTCTGGAGCCTTGAACCAGGTCTCAGTTACTGCACAGATATCAATGTTCTCTATTTTTATGAGTGCCTCGAGAGAGTGCATGTTGAGGTTTAGACTTCTAGCATTGGGTAGCATTACCTTCAGATTTTGCATGCTTATATCTGTTAGAGTGGTGGTTTTGCCCTTTGAGCCTTGCCTAAAAAAGGCACTATAGGGGTGGCAAGAGCCTTAACCAGTAACCTGAATCTCAGGGACGACAGGTACAGACCATCTCTGGCAAAGCATCGTGGTTTGTTAATCATGTCGTCCCAGGCAGACAGATATTGGATCCCCTTTGAATGACACCAGAAATTTAGCCAATTGTTGAAGTCAATCATTTTGCCTTTATACTGTGGTATCATTCTGGGCAGAGGCAGGATCACTCCAACATGGACAATGACAGAGTAGTATTTGTACTTGCTGTGGAGTGACTTGAGTGCATGTGTTATGTGGCAGATCCTGGCACCCGACAGGCAGCTGACAGTAATTTTCTCCTTGTTCAGCCTAGTGAGTGGGTTGTCAGTGTGCCTGGCTATAGAGTTACCTATGACTAAAGTGTTGGGTACGTTGTCTTGCCTTAGGGGCTGTTTGGTGGCACACTGATGTTTTGAGCTATGTGTCACTTTGGTTGTGATTGGTGTTTGTTTGCGTTTCAGCTTCGGAAGTCCTTGTTGCTTGGGCAGGTTAATGTTAAGGACCTCCACATAAGTGGGTTTAGTGTTACTATGTGTGGATGTTGGTGGCATGAGTTTTGAAGGGCTATGTGTTGCTTGAGGTGTAGTGCAGGTGTTAACCTTCTCCTCTTGACTATCTAGCACAATCTTGGCTGGAGAGAGCTTTGCTTCCATTTTGGCTATGTAAATGCATCTCTCACAGGTTGTAGTGCTGGGTGGTAGGAGGAGATGGTTGTCTATGTACATGAGGCAATTGCTGCATTGCCCCAGTATGCCCAGATTCACCAGGTGGACAGGAGAAATCACTGGAAGCTGACCCTTGGACATGCCTGGTTCGGTGTTTCTTTTGTAAAGTAGAAGAGCTGTTTTTCCTTACCTTGGTAAGGTACTTTGCAATTATAGGCTGTTTAGTGCCTACGATTAATTTCTCTTTATTAACAAGGAGAACTGAGTGTTTGTATCACCAGTTGTAAGACTTTAGCGTGTTTATGAAGGTTTCAGCAGGGAATTGAGATAGGTTTCTTGCATTATTGCATAGGTGTTTTGTTCCTGTTATCAGTTTGTGGATTTTATTATTGTACAGGTGTTTACTGAGTACAGAGGCTTTTTGTCAGATATATTGGCAGGTGGTCACTGACTGAGCACTGTAGAGTTCCATAAGATTTAAATTTGCTGAAGTGGTATGTAAGAATCCAGTATATTATGCTTTCTTTTGTGAGTTTTTATTGTATCTTGTAGGGGTATTGATACGCTGGGTGAACCCATATAATTGTATACTGCATGTTGCAGTATTGAAAATCTACAATTACATCTCCTAGGATTATTGTTTTTGATCTGTCTTGGAACATACCAGTAAAGGATATCTTCCAGTATTGAGGTATTATTTCCAGGGGGATATATAAGCCTACTATTATGATTCTCTTGATGAAGTTTACTTTTAATAAGGTAAGTAGTAGTTTGAACTTATGAAATTGTGGTAAGGTACTTTGGTAAAGGGCTAGTTCATATGGGTTTTTGTAGATTACTGCTACACCACCTGCTTTTTTGTGTGATCTATATAGCTGGATTATACTGTGGCCAGATGGTAGAATTTATTCAATTTTATTTCTTGGTTAAGCTAGGTTTCAGTGACAGCAAGGATGTCTGGGGTATGTTTATTAATCCAGGCATGGACATCTGTAAGTTTGTTATATATGTTTCCTAAATATAAGTGATATATTTTTAGGGATTAGAAGTTATGCTGACTTTTTGATGAGGATGGTGTGGTAGAAAGTTGGGAATTAGATGTCTGATTTGGTCTGGGGTTAGGGTGTATGTCACCACTTAATATTAAGGTTTTCTAGGAAGCTGAGAGGGATAACATAATTTCTTGGTAGTTAATGGTGTTGTGCAAAGTTTTTTGATGTTATGGGTATGGTAAAAATACCTTATTCTAAAGTAATCAGTGGAGGTTATTTGATGTCACTGTGGTTCAATTATGAAATTATGAGATTTCATTGCAAGTGAGGTGGTAGATGTAATGGATGTGAGTGAATGGAAACTTTTACATTTGTGGTAGTAGCTTGTGAGATCTGATAGGGTTGACAAAGTAGGAATAGTGAGCACAAAGATGGTGTTCATTAAAAGGAGAAGTAGTGGAGCTTCTAGGGGGAGGAGCTATGGGGTATGTTAGGTGAGCTACAGAGTGAAGTATTTGGGGGCTGAGATATGAGAAGTTTAAATGTAGATGAGGTGGGGTGGGTGGGAATTGGAGGGTAGGGTACACAAACTACTTGGAGCAAAGGTGAATGGAGCAGGTTTCACCCCCCCTTGAGCTGTCTGAAGAAAACTATCAGTTTCATGACTGCATTTTGGTAATAGCACTGTTTGTCAAACTGCTTAAGCTGTGTCCTATGCTTTTGAGGACAAATAAAATATTTAGGATAGAGTACTAGGTGTTTCTGTGGTGAAAGAAGAGCAGCTATAAACCTCGCCCTGGGGTCTGCTTACTTAGGTTTTGATACAGGAGGCAAATGACATAGGCAATGTGAATGCTATCTATTCTGTAGTTAGGAAGATAAAATAAACTTTATTGGACCATTCCAGCTGGAGATAAAACTGTTAACATGATGTAGATATTTTCAGAATGGGCATCACCTACACTGATTTTTAATATCAGCAAACGGCTTTAATGGGTAGTGCTCCACACAATGAATGTGAATTTTCTAAAGGTGTTTTGTGACCTGCTTCCCGTTTTTCTTGCAGAGCATAAATATTTCTAGAGAAGAAAGAAATATAGAACAGATCAAATTACTAATTTGGAAAATTAAGTTAAGAAGTATAATTAGCGGGGCATGCAAAGTAAACAATATGCAGGGAAAGCTTTAAAAGAGACAATTTAATTTAATATGTAAAAACAGAAACTTACAAAACTAGGGCATTTATTAGTTAATTTGGGGAGGGAAAACAAAACAAGATGCCACACAAGCATTCACCTATATTTTAAATACTGGCATCCGCTACCACCAGGGAAACTCTCAGCATGATGTCTGTGAATGGGACTTAATTTTAAATTTGGTGCTGATAAATCTCCCAGTGTTGGTATTTGTTTAGCATTTTCAAATTTGTATATTCAGGGCAGAAGTGAAAGTTGCCGGAAAGAGAAACTAGCAAGGGATTTGTTTCTGCTATACTGCACACAGCTAAATGAATTATATCCCTCTTTTACATTCTTGCATGCTATAAAAATTCCTTAGCATAAGTACAATAATATGTGGCTCATCTTAAGCAGTGTAACAAAAATGAGTACGCATTAATACAGAAAGATACTGTCTTAATCTATGAACAGGCACTTACCATGTAGAGGTGCAGCCTGCTTCTGCATGCATGTAGTGCACTATTTCAACTATGGCTTGTTGCCAGTCTGTATTAGGCAAGAAATAGGGTAGTCTCAAACCTCTACAAGCATTAAATTAAATATATAAGGTCAGAGGTACACAACTAGATAAGAAAGCATTTGGTGATGCTAGTAATGTGTTACTATCAACACAGCTGTTAGCAATACACATCAGCATAGTTATTAAGCTTCAAACAACATAAATAGCAGCATTTCACAGTCACAGTGCAACTGTAGTAACCAGACTTAATAAGTACAATGATATCCAAGAGGCTAATATAACAGTACTGAATGCACACCAAGTAACAGCACTAGTAACTTGTTAGCTTATTTCATATCAGTTCAAATGTAATCTTTTGAGTATCCAATGGTTACAAATTGATTTCTGTACCAACAGGTGCGGTCTACAGCTGGAAGATATCCTGGGACCTATTCCTAATGTGAGTGTTTGAAAATAGCTTTTACAGTGAAGAACTATATAAATGTTGAAAGCCTTTGTGGAATATTTAAATTCTAACAATTTTGAGATTATATTTACAGTATCTTGTGTTTTTTTACTGATTTTTTTTTTGGATTTTAATGGCTATTACATTATTAGATGAATCTTTTAGTAGCATATATAGAAAACCATGTACAACCATACAACACACCCACAAGTTTACTGTCTTCTGACAAAGACCTTCTACATATATCCAAACCTAATAAGTCTACAGATTGTTCCATCTACTCCCATAAAGTTTTAAAAACCTGAAACTCCATTGTCCTAGCATTACAACAGGACTGATCACTAAAGTCTTTCAAGTGCAGCTAAAGTCACACTTACTCAAGTCCTGGGTCTGCAAATTTGCTGCACCACACCCTCAATATCATCCTCCTCCTGCCTGTACTATAACTCACCCCCCCCCATTTGTTATATTCCTTCACTCTCAACTCCCCTTGTCTTCTATTTCTGAACTTTAGCTCTCTCACCATTGTATCTTGTAAGACATACTGATTTCTTTTGAAAATAGCAACAATATGGCTGCCTGTAATCTTTATCAGATTTGAAATGCAGTTCTATGTCTTTTGAACAATGTAAAGACTATTCTGTTATCTCCTTTAGGACGTTAGTGTCACTGCCTATTACTGTTGTTTGTAAACTGGAGTCTTTCTATTCAGGCCTCAGCTAAAAATGGGACCTGTGCCCAGTCAGATTTTCCAGAAAACAAAAGCAATAAATAAATGAATAAATAAATGAAACTGATCAGTAGAAATTCTATTATTTGTTTCTAGTTGCCATCACAATCAGTGTGAACTCATTAAGAAAGATCTATAACCAACAAAATGACGTTTTAATGAAATACAGTTACTGAAAACTTACTTTAGGAATGGGGTTATAATGACAGAGTGGTATTATTATTATTATTATTTGTCTTTTTACGAGCACCTCCCTCCATTACACTTGGCAAACATGTTGTATTAGGCTGAGGCACTTCAAAACCTAGGTTTTAATATGACATGTTTGCCAAGTGTAATGGAGGGAGGTGCTCGTAAAAAGACAAATAATAATTCCAACGAGCTCAATTTTGCTGTAAATGCTACGTCCAAATCTGCAGCAGTTGGAAATACATCGAGGAACGAGGTTTCACTCCCTTTTCCTATCCATATGGCCAACATAAGGCCAACAAAAGGCAGCGGTCGAACAACAGGGGCAGTCTGAAGAGGAAAGCGACGCCAGAGCAGGGGAGCACCAAAACAATCAAAAAGATGTGGCAACAAATGATGAATCATTAGTTGGAATATTTCTTCCAAACAGTTGTCAATATATGAACTACAGCAACTGTCTAAAGGTATGACATTTATACCAGCAGGGAAGAGTACTAACAGATATTATTATTGAACTTAAGACGTTTACATGAAATCGTATGCTTATACTACAATATGGGAATAAAGTGTGTGATACAAGGAAGGTTGAAACCTTTTGTTAGAGAAATACATTTGTTCCGATTAATAATGCTGTTGTAGAGACATTTGAAAAAGTGTGTGAACGGGAAATCTATGGAATTTTTGATAACAGGACTAAGACTAAATACTTTAATATCTTAAGTAAGGATGAGAGGTCAGCATTGGAAGCATTGCAAAATTATGTTACTATTTCTATTAGACCTGCTGACAAGGGGGGAACTTGATGTTGTAATGGACCACAAGTTTTATTGTGACACAATGATACGGATGCTTAGTGATGTTGATGTGTATGAAAAAATAGATAGAACATGTATTAATAACATGGTTAGAAGAATCTATGATGCATTATATGACTGTCTCTTATGTTGCATGATTACTCTTGATTTGTTTAAATACTTTGTAGTAGATGAGCCCATTATTCCCATAATACAGAGACTCCCCAAAATTCATAAACATCCAACATGCCCCCTATGAGACCCATAGTTGCAGAGAAAGGGTGGTGTACTCTGCCATTAACCATATATGTTGGCAGACATTTGAAGCCTGTTTTATCCAGGAATAAATATATATTGAGAGATACTAAACACTTTTTAAATGATCTGTTTCAATTCACTAGGGAAGATAATGCATGTAAGAACTGTAGATTTGCCACATTTGAGGTACAACCCTTTTCACCCCAATACCGAACAATGTAGGTGTTGACTTATTAAGGGAATATCTCATTGATGACAGACATTATGATGCTAGATTCACATATTTGTTGTGCTTATTTATGGAAATGATATTAGAGAACAATGCGTTCATTTTTGAGCATAATTATGAGCACATCATGTGCCAATAGCTATGCCAACATCGTTATGGCTAGCTGGGAGAAGCACATCTCTTGACTGAAAGGTTCCATGGACAATTTTTGTTTTATTGGAGATTTGTGGATGACATGTTCTTAATCTGGGATGGGGATGAGACATCATTTGAGTTACTACATGAGTACATGAATAATAGCACAAGTCTTTTAAAGTTCACTTGCTGTAGTTCATTTAATGAAATAGAATTCTTGGATGTGAGGGTTTTGAAGAATATAGAAGGGGAGTCTGATACCCAAATATTTAGAAAAAAATGCTATAGGAATACGTATCTACAGAGGCAAAGTATTACCCCACCCGCATATTTAAGAATGTGATTAAAGGACAACATTTACGAGCCTCTAGACTGAATTCCAGTAATGAAGGTTTTCACTGTGAATTAGCACATTTAAGTAACAGTTTTAAAGCGAGGGATATTAATGAAAAGGAAGTGGATGGTATATTATCACAGATACCTGTGATGAGGAATGAACAAGGGAAACCTTATTTTTCTGATAACCAAGTACAAGCTGCTCATAGGAATGAGACCCTAGAAATGTTGAGAGTCCTGTTAACCTATTCTAGCAATATTAGACTAATACAGAATATTTTCAGTAAGAACTGGTGCATTCTATGTACGGATGAACAGGTAAAGTTAGTGGCGGGTCGTGCACCAAGATTTGCTCTTAAAAATAAAAAAATCACTTAAGCGAATGCTATGTTATCCCAAGTTGGATATTACCACTAGAATAGATATGGACAGTATCGACACTCTTCCATGTAACAGATGTAATTTTTGGCATTTGATTGACAATAGCAGTAAATTTGTACATCCTGATACAGGCAAGGTAATGGAGTTTAAAGTGCATGCTAACTGCGATTCTTTGCATGTCGTTTATCTGGCCTACTGCCAGGTATGTCTATCTGTCTATATTGGCAAGACAGACAGAAGGTTTTGGGATTGGATAAGACAGCACGTGTACATTATTAATAGACACATAGAAATTAATGCATTGGCTTAGCATGTTATGCAGAATGATTCAACACATGCCTTTAAATTTATGGTTATTGAAGACATCTTACCAAATGAACAGGGAGGGGACACTAGAAATAGGACAGAAACATCAGAGTTGAAATGGATTATCAGAATGAGGGCAACAACAGGGAGAGGTTTAATTGACAAAATATTTATTAAACCTGTTTTACAGGCTAGGGAATTAAATAAATAGTATATGTTATATTTCCACTTTTTCTATTTTTATTTTTATTGATGTATTTTATTTATATAATGATGTGGTTAGATATGTAACTTTAAAGTTTTTGCATAGACATTGCGAAGTGAAAGCACTCACTATTAAATCATTTTATGTTTTATTCTGCCATGGTTTGGTGCTTCACTTTTTTTATTGATCTTTGTTTTATTTCTGCATTGGACCATTCATCCATACTGCTCTTATTGTTTTTTGTATTAGTTTTTTATTTGCTTTTGAAATAGGACTTAGCATCCATCTCTTTAATATTATACCTTGAAAAAAATTGTAAACAGTTGTATGTAAGTACCTCCAATAGCTAATCCTCCAGCTATGTTAGGTAAGACTAACACAGAGGATTATGAGCGAGTTGGCAATCATAACTGCTTTATTATGTGTGAGATGAATACCAAGAAATTCACCTTGAGAGAGAAGCTCGAGAGGTGAATCTTGGCATCCATGTTGAGAACACATAATACAGGGTTACGATCTCTGATGCTCTCATAGTTCCTTGTAGTGCATGAAAATCTATCTTCTCCACGTATTACAAATTAATCAAAAGTACAATAAAAAAAAATATGATGTGTTGTTCCAGCCTTGAAAGCCAGTAAAGCAATGGGGAAGTGGTTGATGACACTAAGTATTCCCTGTCTAATGGAATCAGTTGTAAGCAAAGTACTGTGTGTACTTTAGCAGTCATCAGACAGTAATGGGCATTGCAATGAAGCCATTTCATGGCCTGCTGCTATTTTCTGGTCAGCACTGTCTGCTTTTAGTGCAGACCCGATCTTAACAACCCATGAGATTGCGTAAGCATTGTTAAGCATCCCTCTAAGTGTTGTTAAGGTTGGGTCTTATGCTATAGCAGCACTGAACCAAGATGTAATTTAGCCATTTTTTGAGTGTAATCATGGCGCTCTATGCACTACATTGTTATCGGTGTTTCCTTGATCAAGAAGTCAACAAACCCACTAAAATGTATTTCTTATTTTCTTTTGGAACATCTCTCCTTAATCTTCTGGATCAGTAGACGTTTTGCCGTAAAAGTCAGACTGTCTACAATCATATGGTAGAAACAAAACACTCGTGTTTAACCAAATTTTCATTGGTAAGGATAGTCCACATCAAAAAAGAGGAATAGTTATCCAGGTGTCTAAAACACTGCACATTCCATTTTCTGTCAAAAATAAAAACATATGTCAAGGTTTGTTTTTCATTTAAGCCCATTTTCATCTATAAAACTCATAAGACTTCTCAATAGTTCTTAGCACCTTCTACATTTTTTGCCATGTAATGGCTACTTGTATGTCCTTTTCTGACTAAAAAAATCCTTTCTCACTTATTTACCCTGGTTTAGTTTTCCCCCTGAAATTGTTAGCCCGCATAGTAACTCCTGGTGTTTTCTGCTGTTTAGTATATTGATTCATTTAAAATGTGGTCCTTTGTGATTTACATATGCAGTTTCTTTTAAGGGCAATGATATGTGTTATAGTAGATTCAACACAGTGTTGCTATTTGTTTACTTAAGTTTCAGTCAATATGCATGTATACATCTGGACAGGATGTTGCATTTCTGTTACACATTTCATTCTGTCCTTATATCTACAGTTGTACCTGGCATGGCCTTATCCCTTATCATACATTAATCTGTCATCAAATCACTTTGCATATTTTGGGAGTCTAATGAGTTGGTAGACTTTAAGTATTCCCTGTGGATTGCTCTGTCTGGGATGCTGGATCAGCAGATTGGATTGACTGATGAGATGACTTTTTTAGGAGCTATGATACAGAATCGGAATTGCCTAGACATAGTAAAGTCTTGCTGAGTCTAATTATGGTGGCTGCCAAAAAAGCAATTACTAGAAAATAGAAATCAAAGTCTAAACCAACTTTACTAGAAGTAGTGAATATAGTAACAGAGATAAAATAACTGGAATTGGGATCTTTAGAAAAGGGAAGGAGCAAACTACATAGGAAAAAATGGGAATTATGGGAACAATATATGCAGAAAATGAATGAGGATTAAAGGAAGGAAGGATCTGAATGAGCTGTATAATGGTTAATGGACAATGACTGGATAGATTCTAAGTGATGTATAATGTTTGCAACTACAGTTGTTTCAGTGGTGCCTGTGATGCATAATATTTGCAACTAAAGTGATGTCAATGTTTGTTTTTCATTTATATAAATGTAAGATTGCCTATGTCATATGTGATAATTTAATAAAGCTGTTTTTGTTAAAAAAATCACTTTGTATATTTTCATTTATATAAATGTAAGATTGTCTATGTCATATGTGATAATTTAATAAAGATGTTTTTTGTTAAAAAAATCACTTTCCATATTTGGGTCTTAAGATATTTAGCCATTTTCTATCACCTCAGTCGATGTTTCTTTAAAGGGATTGAAATTACATTGGTGCCCTTTTAGATTTTTCCAACATGTATGTTTTTATTAACTGGTAGTTTATTTTATATGGATGTTTCATTTTGCTGGTTGTGTGGAGACTACAGGGCATGATTCAAAAAAGTAAATTCTTATATACAACTACTTACACTAATCTATATAACAAAATATGGAACATGTCAATCCAAATAGTAAAAATAGATATGTATTTTATATCGACAGACTCTTCCTGTTAAAAAAGAATCATGCAATATAGATGTTAATAACATTATTTGTGTACTAACAAGTAATTTTCCAGTATACATTAAGGTTTATTTTGACATTTTCCATGTGCTTTTTGAGCTATGCTGTAATTTAATTGTTAATCACTGCACACATTACTTTAATATTTGCAGATGGGAGAATTTATTCCAAAGATTAGTTCTTATATGACATTCAAAGGGTTTAAAAATGGCAAAAGGACAATGTCATTCAATCTTAAGAAATTTGCCTAGGGATTCAGAAAGAACTCCACCACTGATAGAGCTGTGGACAAAAGGGACTTTTTATGGGATACGGGAAATTGCAGTTCAGAGACACACGGGCAGCAATGAGGATAGACCTCATTATCAGCTAATTTACAAGTCTTTAAATCATCCTTAACTACTGCAACTGCAAATCAGCACTTTCCTGCTGTAGTAAACACTGGCTGCATGCATTCCATACATATGCACACAAGCAAACATACACACACACACACACACACACACACACACACACACACACACACACACACACGCACACGCACGCACACACACACACACACACACACACACACACACACACACACACACACACACACACACACACACACACACACACACACCTCCTGAGTTGATAGAATGTCTTTCTTTTTCATCCCTACCCTTGTAAATCATGGACTCTTGCAGTCAGTCAATAATGTCAGGCGTTTTGTTCTCATGATGCTAAACCTATTGCTCTATTAACTGTGTCCAAGTTAAATTCCAAAAATTCTTCCAAACATCATCCTAAAGCCTCCCCAAACATAAGCATGCACCCATCCCTTTCATCTGTCTTTTCAGATTTTACAGGGTTCTCTTCTATTGTCCCTTATATGTGCCCCATCCTGTATAATTCATGAACTGTGGCAGCCATTTGATAGAAGAGATTGCAATTTCATACATCTTATTATATACAAACCCTCCTACGACATTACTTATTTCACTTAGTATAGTGGGTTAATGTTGTTTTTTAGGTGTCTAATGGTGGCACAGAGGACTAATTTTGTCTGCCTCTCCCTTAGAGTTGTGAGGGTATGGGAATCATACCACTCAACTGTCCAGATTTTCGCCTCATATTTTTGGTCTGTTTCTCATAAAATGTATGTGTTGTCTGGCAAATCACTATGGATTGAGTTCACTAAATAATGATGTACATTTGAGTTTCAGACTTCATAGTCCTCAGAAAATGCATGCTAATACAAATCCTGTTATTATAACAACTTTAAAAGTTTAAAAGAGCAATATTTAAAATTTGTCTCAAATTTTAGGCCTTTGTCTCCAGTATTTTTGGATTTGCCCAGATTACTTGTGCTATGAGGTTGAGAGGTATGATGGGAATTGAATCATTTTTAGTGCCATTAGGATATACTATATAGAGTATCCTTGGTGTCTAGTGGTGCTCCAGCCCATGTCTTTCATGCTACAAATCTTTGTTCTTTTGTTTGGTTGTTTCTGTGGTGCTTAATGTTCTCCCACCCCTCCCCACGTCTTTCATGCTGCAAAGCTTTGTACTTTTATTTTAAGTGCCTTTGAGACATGGTATCTAGTGCCCTCCCCACCAGTGTTGCATGATTTGCTCATTAAGCCATTAAGCTAGGGGAATGTGGAGATATGACAGCCCTCCCACACACATCATGAATACATACATACAATCAGACAGACAGATATACATGTAGACATACACAGACCCCCATCACTTTCATGGAAACACTCATACACACACACACACACACACACACACACACACACACACACACACACACACACACACACACACACACACACACACACACACACAAACACCCTACTCCCTAACTAACCCCACTAATAAGACCTCCCAGGTAGGCACACTCTCACAGAATCACATCTACACTCACACATGTAGCCATAGATATTCACACATACACGCATCCCAAAACTACCCGTCCACTAAACTGCTTGACACTTGCCTCTAACACAACAGGGTGAGTACAAACTTTTTGCCATGTTCATTAACAAGGCCAGCTGTGGTAACTTATGCAGCTGAATGATACACGCCTTACTGCAGGTTTTTCTGGGGGAGGTCACATGGCTAAATTTCCTAGGTTGATCCTCTGGAATGTATTGTTAGTATTTAACATGGCTGCTGATCCCAGTCACAGCTCTTCTGTACGCCTTTGGGCTAAAGTACCATGGTAGGGCTGTCTCTGAAGAGAAAATGGTTATTTCAAGATATGTACACAGTGCATACCTTGCAGTTACTTTTCTGAAACTGGCATTTGGATATCCTTCTTAAAATATATAGTGTGTATGATATCTGCATTACTGATATGTGTGTCAAATAGTTTCCTTGCTGTTTTCTTTTCTTAAAATTCAAAACTTATAGTTTTACAAGTGTTTAAAGCATCTGCTGTTTACTAACTGAAATACTGCTAACACAATACAATAATATTTCACAGAGAAACAAATTGCAAAGTATGAATGTTTGAGCTTGCTACTACTATTACTGCAGTTTAATGGTTTTTGTACCAATTCCCTTATGCACAGCAACAGTTCTTACTTTGCATTAGAGTTGACATATATTCTTGCATGTAGCTGACCTGTTGTGCTTCAGATAAAATTCAGATAAAGTACTCATTAATAAACATCTGGAATTTGCAATGCAATTGGCATGTGTATTAATATAAGGTCTTCATGAAACAGAACTATTGTATCATATATATATATATATATATATATATATATATATATATATATATTATTACTTTAGCTTATATGTTTGTGATCTCATGTGCTGAAGTTTCTGTAAGAATTGACATTTGCAGAAGTAAAATGCAGATAAGAATCTGAATCAGCTATTTTGTCTCTTTAAAGCTGAATGCATTGCATATCAGCGAACGTGTAGCATTTCTGGATATATACTGGGATGCCTCAAAGTCTGTCAACTTGTGTATGTGGCTGTATTGTTTTCAGAAAATGGGTTATCCCATCTATGCTCCAGCAGCATAAGTTAAACTGCTGATGAAGGGCTCCCTGAAAGTGCAAAAGGCCCTGCAGTTGTTTTGTAAAGCCTGTGTTGGTCCAGTAAAATGTATCACTTCACCTTTGTGTTCTATCTGGTATCAAGGTACCACATACATTTTGTATAAACTGGGTATTCACAGATTGTGTAAAACATAGAATTTAAAAATACATATGTACAGTAGTACATGGCTATCCACAGTTGATGATGATGATGATGATACTTATCATGTATAATAAACCTTAAACAAAAAATGTCAGCATATAATATAGTGGTCTTCCTTAATCTGAGATGAGGACTATAGGCTAAGATATCCCGTATCTGTTTCCTGTTTTCCCTGATTGAGTATCCAGTGTTTCCTACTTTGACTACATAAACACAGTTCATGACATAAGTGTACGCAGTCTTGCAGGCACTCCCAAAAGGCAGATTGCTGTTCTGGAATCCTTTACATAGAATAGTAATTAATGTGCAAAGACAAATATGATATATGGAACAATTAAAATAAATGACCAGAAATGTTAATGGTTAAGTCTTTCCCACATCTTGGAATGTTTACTTAATGTGGAAGTTGGGGAAACAAAAGAGATATGATCAAATAAAAAATGAGAACAACATACTTACCCTTTTGAGAGTAGGTG
The DNA here is from genome assembly GCF_019279795.1 of Protopterus annectens. Lineage (NCBI taxonomy): Eukaryota > Metazoa > Chordata > Ceratodontiformes > Protopteridae > Protopterus > Protopterus annectens. Next base: position 1,437,551,391 of record NC_056741.1, read on the forward strand.
TACATTTAAGTGGTTTGACTACACCTCCTTTAATACAAGTGGTCTGCCCATTAATAATATTTGTGGCAGAATTCTGGGCTACACAGGCTATTTAGGAACATCATTTTGCCTAACTGTATAACTCTTAGAAGGATACTAAAATTGCATCCTTGCTTTTCCTCAATATATTTTAGATAACAACTTGGTATGACGCATGAAAGGGCTGTCATAGACTCATAAATCCTTGCAACCTGGACAAAATTTTGCAGGAAAGAGAGATGTCTGTCAGATGTATTGACATGCAAAGAGAGACAATGACTTGGTTGAATGGAAAGATTAGGAAAGGCACAGTATTAGTCAAGATTGAAAATACATTAATTATATAGTCGTATACCTTTGAAATGATTTGCACCAGATATAAGCTAGCACATGTTCAAATAGTGGCTAACAATAACATCAGAATGTATCAGTATAATTTGCACTCAAGAAAGATGTATACAATTTGCACGTACTTTACATATAAACTCCAGTACAGAAACGTTTGGCTAGGCAGGTTGGGAATAAGTATCAATGGTAAAAAATGCATCTGCTATCTGCATAAAGGAAGCTATCTTCCATGTTGTAGCAGAATGCCCAGTATATTATAAATTAAGGAAGTTTCTATATGCAACCATGTAATTGTTCTTATGCTACAATTCTGCCACTGTGCAAATCTGTCTGGACCAAATAATGAAAGTATAATGGCAGAATATAGCAGGGAAACGGTTGCATTACACTTCAGTATTAAAGATGAATTTGCGGTAAACTGGATTGCTGCCATCTTCATGGAAATGCCGAAGATAAGGAGAAAATTAAATTAAATTGTGATTCAGAAGTTTTATTAATATAAATGAAATTATATAAAATGTGTTGTATACTTGATCAATATTTTAAGTGTAATGTTTTGATTTTAAAATATTAAAAAACAAATGCTGACCAATCTGATTAATAAAATGTGAATCTCATCTCAGTCGTGCATGATGTCTCTCCTTTCTATATTGTTGTGTGACTATGATGTTTATATATTGAAGGTGAATATGGAGAGCAGTGCTTCACACATAGAGGGTTTTAAACATTTTTGTTGTATGATTCATATTTATGGATAGCTAATATTTTAATCATTTGTGTTCAAACACTTTCTCATTCCTAATATTGGGAGAAGACGTATCACAGGTAAAGCAGTTTATAAATGCTCACTTCTAATAGTACTATTTAGGCACTTGCATTTTCCATGCTGAGAGCCATAAAAATAATTTAAATCTGCCTATAGCACTCGGGTATAGCTGCCTGCTTTGACAATTTTCATATCTAGAGCTACAGAATTGTTGTTTTCTCCTGCAGGGGTAAGACTCTGTGCTATAAATTCCCACACTTCAAAAATGTAACTGCAATTCCGACAAAAAACCCCCCAGCAAATTCTGAAACTCTCTGTTACAGCTTAAAATCATTTTTGTATGGTGGCTTCATCCCTTGAACCCTGTAATATGAGGGGTATACCCCCATTTCCTGCTCCCTATACATACTAGCTTTGATGTCACTGTATTTGGAGTAGAGATAGCACTGCAAGATTCTGTTAACCTAGAGCATGTTCCCCCTATTTGAACTTAAAATGGTTTCTGTTCCAAGTACAACAGATATGGCCCTCAGACTTTTCATCAGGTTCTCAATGTTCTTATGTTTATCACATCTTTCCTCAACCCCTCAACCTGTCAGATAACCTGTTCTATAACTCTCAACAGCAAACATTGTAGTGCCTTCTTTATCTAATAATATGAATCTAAAGTTTTGCTGGCATGACATGCTTACTTACATTTGAAGACCTAGGCTGCCTTATCATACTGAATGCCTTGGTGATCCATTTTCCACTGGCCATTACACAAAGTCTAAAATTGGTATTTCATTTATGTAGAATAGGAACAAGTGGGCCAGAGGCTAGGGCTGCAGTTGCATGTAATATTTTAAGCAAGAGGTTTGTCCTTATCCATAGTAACATTTGATAGGCAGGAAACATGAAGGACGTACATCTAGTTGCATAATCTGCTGCTTGAAGGATGTACATCTAGTTGCATAATCTGCTGGTTTATTTATGCATTTTAAATCTTCTTTTTAAGCTGAGCATTGTTAATAATACTTTCTTAGTGTGGTAGAGCAAGGCTCACTGTGAGATACCTAATGGCATTTGACTGCCATGTGAATTTATATAATTCTTATAGCTCAGCTGTGTGTGTAATTAAATGACTTTAATGGCTTTTGAAATAGTGTTGTTCAAAGGCTACCCTGCAAAATTCCCAAATGAACAAAAAATACACCAATGTTGGTGGCAGTCATTTATTTTATTTTACATTTGTTAACCGGGCTAGTCTAGCTGGATATATATCCATTTTCAGTAGAGGCCCGGAGAGAAAAGCTCCACACAAATACAAGCAAAAACAAAAACGTATACAAAAAAATATCATTACATGGTAAAAAAAAAAAGGATTAAAAACCATATGATACAGTATAGCATTTCAGAGATCAAAGACACTTCAGAAAGTTAACATAGAACATAATCTTTCTTAAAAAGGTGAAATAGATGCACTCTAGTAAGAGTTAAGTACAATAATTTACATCAGAATTGAGGGATTTAAGCAATACATTGAATATAGTTTGGTTTAGTGATAGTCTTAGTTACAAGACTAATTATTAAATGTTAGGAAGAAGGTAGAAGAGAAAAACAGGGTATAGGTGTTGATTAGTCAGGTTTACTACAAGGACATAGCCAGTGACTTTGGAGGTGATTTTTGAGCTTTTGTTTGAAGAATGGCAATGATATAGTTAGTGTTATATCATTAGGTAGCAGATTCCAGTTCCTTCCTGCTATATTAGTAAACAGAGAGTCACCAGCTGTGTTATTAGACTTTGTTAAGCTGGCAATGAGTTTACTAGAAGAGCGAAGGGAGTTGAGATTATTATATGGGATTAAGAGTTTTGAGAGTATAGGGGTATTATTGGGTTGGTACAGTATTTTGTGGGCAATAATGAGTTGGGGGATTAACAGATGGTTTTGAAATTCCAGCCAGTCTAGTTGCATCAGGTTAGAACAGTGGTGAGTTCTAAAGGGATTTCCAGTAGCGAATCTGGCAATATTATTGTAGGAGGTTGCTAGTTTGTTAAGGTTAGTTTTCTTAAAGTTTGTAAAAATAGGTGAGGCATACAGAAGAGTTGAGATTAGATGGGAATGAGTGATCTTGGCTCTAGCTGATGTGGTTAAGAAAGACTTAATTCTATATAAGGATCCTATTTTTCTGTTGACTATTTTAATGGTGTTGTTAATATGTTGATCAAAAGAGAGATTATTGTCAATGGTTATTCCTAAAAGTTTGGTAGTAGAGTCAGGTGAGATGACAGTGGCATTATTTGTAGAGATTGTGAAGTCCAAGGGGGAGGACCTAGTAGTGGGAGTAAAGAGAAGGAGTTTAGTTTTTTTGGCATTAAGTAGGAGGTAACGTTTGGTAAACCACGTTTCTACCATGTTGAAGATGTTTTGAGTAAGGGAAGAAAGTTCAGTTGGAGAGGAAGCTGAGCAAATAAGGATGGAGTCATATGCATATTGAATGCAGGTCGCTTGACGAATTGCTATATGGAGATCATTAATGAATAAAGAGAAAAGAAGTGGTCCAAGAATGGAACCCTGATGGACACCGATGGTGACAGGTAACAAGGAAGAAATTTGATTTTCCCAGAGAACTGCCTGTTGCCTATTGCTGAGGTAAGATCTGTACCAATTAATGGCTAGGTTATCAAAGGAGAGAGATTCAAGAATGTTAATTAGGATGGAATGGTTAACCATGTCAAAAGCTTTAGAGAGGTCAATGAAGAGTGCAGAAGAGAGAAGGTTGTTGTTGCAGTTTCTATTGATAGTGTCTGTAAAGGATAGGAGGGCGGGGGGTAGTACTATGATAAGGCCTAAAGCCATGCTGACAGCTTGCTATTATGTTGTGGAGAGAGAGATACTGCAAAAGTTGTTGCTGAATGCATTTCTCCATAATTTTTGCTAAGGGTGATAGGAGAGCAATTGGTCTATAGTTAGAGTAATCAATAGAGTTCCCACCTTTATGTAAAGGGATAATGTGGGAGATTTTCCAGATGTCTGGGATGGTTCCTTCATGGAGTGTCCTATGTATAAGTATGGATATAGGGTATGCAATTACCTTGGCTGCTTTTTGGAGATAAAGAGAAGGAAGCTTGTCAGCAGATGGGGTACAAGGCTTCAGTTTATGAATAAGTCTATAGATAAGAGAGGTAGAGATGGGTTGTAGTTTAAAGTTATGGGAGGAGTGTGCTAAGTTGATTGGAAGGTTGGAGTTATCAGTGTTGAGTTGTCTAGCTAGAGATTGTATAGTGTCAGTGAAGAAAGAGTTGAAGGTATTTGCAGTTAGGTGGGGGGTATCTGGATCAGCATCAAGTGGGGTGGGAGTTTTGGAGTTACCTGGGGAAAGCAGTCTATTGATACAAGACCAGAACTTTTTTAGATTATTTTGATGAGTTTGTTGAAGTTTACAGTAGTAGTTTTTTTTGTCAGTAATTATTGCTTTTTTTGTAGTATTTCTAAGCTGGCGGAAATGAAGAAGATCAGAGCTATTTCTTTGGCATCTCCATTTGGCCCAGACTTTGTTTCTAAGTAGAATTAGATTTTTAATTTCATTAGAGAGCCATGGTGCTGTGTTGGACTTCATTCTGATGGTACGTTTGGGAGCATGTTTGTCAAGAATGGATAAGAAAGTTGTATTAAAGTATATTACTGCATTTTCAAGAGGAAGGGATTTTAAGGGGTTCCAGTTGCATTCTCTGAGTTCAGTTTGAAATAAGTCTATGTTAAAATGTTTGGTAGAGCGTATTATTCTAATGGTGGGGTGGTTAGGAAAATCTTTCTTTTCTCTTGTAATATAGGTCAAAGTGTGATCACTGACATCATCTGGCAGGGTTCCTACTTTGTAAGTTTGTTTAACTTTGTTTATAAGTATCCAATCTAAGATACTCTCTTTTTTATTAGGTTTATTAATTCTTGTTGTAGAGGTAATGGTTTGGGTGAAACCATGGAGGTTGATATGAGAGGTAGGATTTTCAGCATTGATACTTTTCTAGTCTATGTTGGAGTCACCTAGGATTATTGTTTCTTGGGGGTAAGTAGAAAATACCCAGCTGAGAAAGGCTTCTAAAGTAGGTATATTATTACCGGGTGGTAAGTAAATACAGATAATGTATAGGAATTTCTTGGTGTTAAATTGGAATTTAGTTATGAGGACTTCTACTTTGCTATCCTGGGTTGGATAAGCTGGAAGGGTGGAGATATGAAGTTCATTCTTAAAAAGAATTGCTACTCCACCGCCTTTACATTTTGATCAGTCAAGTCTCACTATATTATAGCCTTGGGGAGTAATCTCATTGTCTTTTGTATCAGGTTTTAGCCAAGTCTCAGTGAGGCAGAGAATATCAAAGGAGTGGATATCTAGGAGGGAATGAAGGTGAAATACTTTATTATTGATGCTTTGAATGTTCAGATGTCCTATTAGGAGGGAATTATTGAGTTTAGGGTTAGTTATTTGAAAAGTAGGGTTGGTAGGGCCAGGGTTGGGGTGGATGTCTCCATCTTGTAAGGTGGGATTATTTGGTTTTGTTATTAAGTTGTTTCTTAGATAGGTTTGAAGTTTCAATTTTTTTATCGGTGGGTAGGACATGATTAATGTGGGAGAGTCTGTGGTATTTAGGTAGAAGGTAGCTAGGAGTGGAAGTGATATTGGAGTGTGTAGTTAGGGGTGTATATGTGCAAGTTGTAGTTTGTTTGTGTGAGTGTATAAGCTGGACATGGTGCAGATTTTCAAAGGAGGTAAGAAGGTAGGCTGAGAGGAGGGTAGTTAAGAGTAAAACTGAAAGTGTAAGCATAGTTAGAGTAGAGGGAGCCATCTTAGTGGAGAAGTAAAGTTGTAACTTGAGTGAAACAAAAGGAAGAGGAAGTGAGATTGGAGAAGAGAATGAATAAGGAATCTGCAAATGTAAGTGAGGGGATAATAGGATATTTAAGTTAAGAGTAGAGGGTTACGAATAGAGGTATTTTAGGGAGTATATTATAGAGAGTATTAATAGGAGGGTAGGGGTGTGGTTAAAGTAAGAGGAAAGGGTGAGTTAAGGGATTGGTTGGAAGAGTTAGGGGGTGTGTTTAAGGAGGTATAAGTTTAGGACCCTGGGGGTGGGTGGGAATTGGGGGTAGGGTAGGGGAGTGGAGTGAGCCTGCAGGGCGAACGGAGCAGGTAGAAACAATTGAAGAAGAAACTGGAAAGGAGACTATCAGAAATGCAGGTAATTATAGGTAAGAGAGATATAACATCAAAAGGAAAAGGTCTAGAATGACCAGGTACACTAGCAAATGACAAAAATAAAGGAGGGTTAAATCAGTATTTAAGCATAAGGTGAAAGAGAGTAGGGGCAGGTCTAGGAATAGAAAAAAATGTAGGCAGGTTTCAGGGGTAAAAAATAAGGGAGACAGACAGAGAGTACTGGCAAGGATGAGGGTGAAGAGGGATAGGAAGATCAATACTAAAATTACAGAAGTAGGACACTTAGAGCAAGAGGGAGCAGCAGTGAAAAAAGGAAGGGATGAGGGTGCCACCTAGTGGATAAAACAGGTATTGAAGAAGGTGAGTGGGGAAGCTAACTAGTGAAGAGATAAAGTAAAAACTAATTATAAGAGTGGGATTGTTATAGGTGAGGAGGTGAGAAGGTAGAAGAGAGGCTGTGAAGGAGAGGTACCGGCTGCTAGTGGCTCAAGCCCAGGCAAACTGTAAGACCCTTGTAGATATCCAAAACAGAGGCCTAGTATACCAGCGGGACTATGCCCATAACCTACTTTCTTCTTTTCTTGATAGAGGGTACAAAAAGGAGGCAAGCAGATGCAGTCACCGGAGTTTGGATGGGTTCTTGTGACACCAGATGGGTTGTGGCTAGGGCAGGAATCAGAGCAGAGTTGAGCTAGGTACTTTGGGGAGAAGGGAGACATGTAAAAAGGAAAAGAACAGGGTTAGCACAGGTATCAGGCCTGTAAAGTTAGTAAAAAATACAACATTAACAATCAGTGAAAGTTAACACAATATTACTCTAACTAGTCTCACAGTTTGCTAAGAAGAATAATAGGTTATTCATGAAGAAACTGACAATTGCATTTTATGTTACCAGGTACTAGACCTTTATTTCTTGAGTCCTAGTTATCAGTTTTGGCAGGGCTTCCAAAAAAATAACAGAACTAATAAGGTGAGGGAAGGACATTTTTATATGGTTTGATTATAGATGATATGTGCTGGCATTTCTTAACAACAGTGGTTGAATTACAATACTGTTCTTGATCATATCTAGGAAACAATAGGAACAATTATACATACAGGTTTGCAAGAGAATATTCCCTTTTAACTTATGGAATGTTTTTGCAACACCTACACTGCAAACAGGGAATGTAACACTTTAGTTTGTGTGATCTGTGTGAATGACAAAGTCCTATCCAGCGCTTAGTACCTTGTGCAAGTCCACACTGATCTTCATGGATTCATATAGTTAAAAGGGTTTATATCTTAGCTGTGTTGAGCATGGGTCTGTAGAACAAATAGGCTTTCTATGAAGATGGCATTCTTCAGATCTTCAGCACCCACGCTCAAAAGAAGTTTGCTTCGCAGGATTATAAGGCCAATGAAATGGCCAGCTTTGCCTCCAAGTTCAGTTTACCTTAGAGTGATACAATGTCATTAAAACCTGAGCAACCAATAGTGTAGCCATCCTGCAAACAGAGGACCATGTGTACCCCTCCTGCAATAAAGTGTGGTCGGGCACTAACATTCACACAAGTTTCAAATCAAATGGAATCTCTCTGCTTTTGTCATGACCATACATACATATAGATATGGTAGCCCTGCATTTTACCAAATGTACTTTTGTCTGAGAAATGCAGGGATGTGATTTAATGCCGAGGGTATGGATAGCCAAATGGTGGATATGTTGACAGCACGGATGGCTGAACAGTGGGTATGTTGATGGTATAGAATATCAATATAGGTAAGTGGGGTTGAGGGGTGTGTGTGTGTGTGTGTGTGTGTGTGTGTGTGTATATGTGTGTTTGTGTGTGTGTGTAGTCATCTTAAATTGAAAAAGTATTTTATGGGACATCTCATTAATAATAGTGCACTATGTACATGTTATCCCTGCTTTTGCTTATGCAGATTGGAAGCATTGCCATTAATCTGGAGCTATACTATAACAAAGATATGTGATGAGCATGAATTTAATGGTTGTTTATTAGAACAATCCATTTAATCTCCCAACCTCCCAGCACGATTGCCTATCTTGCTGAATCAAACAGCACTCATGCGCCATACATCAACAAGAAGGGAGGGATGACCAGTATTGTAAACTCTTTTTGTAAGTATTTTTATTAGACATAAAAAGTATAACAGACCATTTCAAATGATTCAGTACAGTAAGGTTAAAGTCTGTAAAGATTATGGCCTAGTAAGTACCCCACTGAATATACTTTGTAGGCAGTTACCAGAATGATGCTACATGTATCAAATAGATGATGAGATTAATTACAGAAAGCTTTAAATGTAAGTTGAGTATAATATTATAACATATAGGTCATGGCAAGACAAATAATTCTAGGCACATTATGTACTTAAGCGATGATAACAACATAACCAATACAGGCATGGGGGGGGGGTGATTTAGAGAAAAGGAGGGGATGGGAGGCATCTCAAATTGCTGTGAGATACTGTAATGTATAGTTAATCACATGAAGTGTGAGAATGAAAAAAAAAACACAGACCAGCTAATATGATTATATCTAAGTCGCCTCTGAAAACATAAGAAATGAAATCCTGGTGACTGGAAAATGATCAGTATTGCAAATCCTGGTATCTGTAGCAGTTGTAGGTTATACTTGGTTTGAACATTGGCCTTATCTCATCTCAGCAATCTTCTATGGTTGTGATTTCAGATGATTTCTAACATCATGTGATCATGCTGTGTGCATCTGTAATGACCATGTGCGGCAGCCCTCATTCCCTTCTTTAGCCCTGGCAGATGAAGACAAACATCATTTAAGACTAAAGGTGAAAGTGCAGTAGTGCTCAAGCTAAACACACTTATTATCTTTTGTCTAATGCATGTAGATCTGGCTGCCAGTCTAGCTAAATGTAATAGTCTGTCATCTTCAATGTGTTAGAATCTGACCTGCTGCATCTGGTTTAACAGTGTTACTTTCCAAACTCTAATGCCTTGAAACAGATATAAACAATCTGATTAGCTACACTTCTTAAAACTGTAATAGGATTTGCAATTTCTTGCAAAACAGGCAGAAATATTTTATCACAACAATCATATAGTTCTATAAAAAGTTGACATTTAAACTCTTTGTAGATAAATAAATATGATTGTGGTGGATACCAAAAGCAGTAGTTGATGTAATCACAACGTGATGCTTCTAGTTAAATGAATGTCTCTGCACTCAAAATATAAATTCTATTTATTTAAATGATACACTGTTGCCTCTGATATCTAACAATAACTTCTTACATAAAAATGTATTATTTGTTCATGATATAAAGGATTAAAAGAAGGAAGAGCACCTTTTTATTGAAACATTGATTAATACTTCTGTGAATGATGCATAGCAAGGGGTGCTTCATTTAGAGATATAGACAAGGCAGCACTGCCCCTTATAAATCTTGTGAGAATTAAACTTAAACAGACTATAATAAGGATTAATCAAGAATAAAAGCTCATGCAAACTCTGCCACAGATTGCTGTCAGGGAAAGTTTAGTTTGTTTTTCTTTCTGGTATTTTGTATTGCATCATTGCCTTCTTCTATTTTGTGTATTGCGGTTTATTTTCTTTACACTGTGTTTTACTTGTATTCTGCTTTCAGTTGTATATTTAAACTAGGAAAGAGGCCACAGCTGTGTCTTTTGTGAGTCACACAGAAATTAAATTTTCCCTCATCCTCCCACCGTGGTGTTGTTGTGTTTGTAGACTCAGTTGCCTGCCCCTTATGTTAATTTGACCACATATTTTCTCCCCTCTCTTCATTCATTGGCTATTGTGAGTAAGCACAAAATTACCATTTTGTGAAATATCTCTCCTTCAGCTATTTAAATTTATCAGCCATCTCACTGTATTCCATAGAGGCAGAATAAAAAGTGTCCACCCACTTCCAATATATCTTGTTCTTTTAAAATTAGTGGCTCGCCACTTAGCTAAAGCTTAAGTTACCAACTCTTTCATATTTAACCACTTACTGTACACTGCAACTCTTAGGGTATGAATCCATTTTTTTCATCTTACATTTAAAATCTGCAACTTCTACTCCAAGACCACCAATTATTGGAGAGCCCACATTCTGCCTGTCAATAGTCTTCTTGAGATTAGTGCTTCTGTTGCTCCTGGTGAGAGAAGGAACATAGGGAAATTATTTCCTGGATACTGCAGATTACCAGAAAGCCTAATAACTAGTTTATATGTGCCAGCTTGGAATTTGTGCTTGTATTCTATTCCTGGTGAGAGAAGGACCAGAGTGCATTGACTCCTGACTGTTTCTGATTTGACAGTGAGTGCCTGTGTTGGACCTTCATGATTGGTTTGGTTGCTATTTAAGGCATCTGCCAGGTAAAGACTACAACAAGCCTATAGATCATTATATTATCTGGGACAAGAGTGTTGATCAACAGAGAGCTGTGGTCTGCTTCTTGTCTTGGGATTGGTGCTACCATTTTTCTTCTGTTGAGAAAAGAAACAAAAGAGCATGTTATCCCTGCATTATGAAGCAGTGGTGAGACCAGTGCTAGTAGTTTCCAGGCAGTAGCCATTCAGGCAAATCCCCTCTTTTCAACATTTTTGGCAAAACTAAGTCTTTCTTTTTAGTAATTACTGATTGATTTGCTGCTGTCTAACCTAAGTTTAGAATAATATAATTCCCTCAATACGTGCTCATAAATCATCAGGGTCTACTTATCAGTTTCCCCTCAAGTGTTTGGCAGTGCCCTGTATAGACGCAGACACCTTGAGCTGACATTTTTCCTGTAAAAGCACCCTTGAAATTTCACCAATAGCTTGTTGCATCAGGACAACTAGTTTGCAGTGAAAAGCACTGCCCCCAGAGTTGCAAACATTCCTTTATTTTTTTCACTCCAACTATCTAATCAATAATAAAAGGCTTTTTGCCATGGATATGAACTTTTCCAATAACTACATTACCAGCTTTGGGGATATGGGCATCCTGAGGCAATGCAGAAATTGCCTAATATTTACTGACAACCAGTTAATTCTCAAACAAAATTATATGGCATGTGAGAGATGTATTTACACAATGCCACTTGAAGCAAAGCTCTGTCACATAAAAACAGCTTGTCAGTAGCACACACACTGCACACATCACACACAGTTCAAAGCAGGAACATAGAACCACATATGTTAAAGCACTTAAAAATAACCTTCCTAAAATTCAAAGACCTCACAGATGAAGTACATATAACAAATGCTCTCAGCAGCCCCAAATACTCTCTTTCAAAACAGCACCCACATCAACACACACAGCCACATCTCATGCAGCCTTTACTTCTAAGTCCGTAAGGCAAGCCACCACACAATCCAAGATTCTGGTCAATGAAAACTCGATTGTGAGACACACTGATGTCCCCTCTCACCAGGCTGAGTAATGAGAAAGTCATGGCCAGTTTCTTATCAGGGACCAAAATCCACCACATTATGCATTCACTTAGGCAACTGAACCACAAGTACCAGTATGACTCAGTCATACTTCATCTGGGTCTAAATGACTGGAATCAAATTTCCCAAGACTATTTGAAGAGAGACATTACTGAGTTCTCAGAATATGTGCTCCAGATTGGTAACAGCCTAGCATTAGGAGAATTTTACCTTCAACAAGGATGATGCCACTATATGAACAGAAGATGACTGACTTTAATACTTGGCTTAGTTTCTGGTGACATTCTAAGGGGGTGTAATATTTGTCAGCATGGAAGGAGATGGTCAACAGGCCACGCTTGCCAGGGATGGTCTGCAACTTTCCCCACTAGGCTTTTGAATATTAGCTAAGACATTGTCCTGCCCCATAATGCCTTTTTAGGCAATGACAAACTGAATGTTCTTCAACATAGCAAATCAAAACCAAGAAAATCTAAAGGTCTTACTGCTCACTGCTATGAGTCTAAACAAAGAACTCCACTCCCTACAAGCTCTCCTCACCCTAGAGAATGCTGACATCTGTGTGGTCATTGAGACATGGTTTCAAGCCTCGGAGAGCACACCGACAGTGCAAGGCTGTAATGCCTTCCACACATAACATGTATTTAAACTTATTGGAAACACTCACCATCCAACTCAATATCATATGCATGGGTGACTTTAATTACCCCACTATTGACTGGCAGTCATATACAATACCATATACAATACCAAATGTACAGGCACAGAGAGGTCTGGATTTTGTAAACACAAACTCCCTGATTGTCAATTCACTGACTAGGGTTGCAAACACATTGGATCTGGTCCTCACTAATAAGGGATAGTGTTGGACATGCCCTAGAGTAATGCCTTCTGTGATAAGTCATACATCAAAATGGTCTCCTTTGAAGAAAAAATAAAAACTGGAACCTCAGCTAACCCTGGAATATTCAGGAACTACTTCTAGATTAACTTCCTACTATTAAGTGATAACCTGACAAAATTTCAAGCCCCCATAAATCCTAAGAACACTGCTGCCTATGCAAAACCATTCACAGAAACCCTATACAAGCATGTTAATAGCTGTTTAGAGGCAGCTGTACTAACCAGGAAGAAGTACAGAACTAAATCACAAAACAAGCCACCCTGGTAGAATCACAACACCAATAGGCTGTATAACAGAAGGCAAAAATTAGGATGTGTAACACACAGCAGGATATTAGCAATCCCATCAAACTAAACAAACAACTCAAAGGACAAATAAAGTCTACCAAATACAAATTTGAGGTAAAATTTTCCTTCATGGCCAAGGACAACCACAAGGCATTCTTTAGCTAATTCCACAACCTCAAAGGCAATACACAATTGTGTGCAGAGCACATTATTAATGGAACCACCTATATTGAATCAGAAGATATAGCAAAGCTGCTGGCTGACAGATTTAGCTCCAACTTTGCCCCTCTCTCTCACTCAATCTTTCCTCAGGAGATACTATCAAATATAACTTCCCTTACTAACTCTAAGGACAAGAACAATGCATTAATGGGCCCAGACAATATTCCAGGATACCTTTCTAAATAGCACAAAAACACTACCTATCAGGCTGTCTGAAATTGCTATTTAACTGTAACCTCCAAACAGGCGTTGTGCCTAATGAATCGCGAATAGCAACAATAATACCTTTACAGAAAGCTGGACAATCTACAGACACTGGAAACTACAGACCCAATCTCACTATTCTCATATGCAAAGCCATGGAAATGATCAGTAATGACATAGAAAATCTCTAGGCACTCGACCTAACCCAGTTTGGTTTTGTAAAGGGCAAGTCATGCTTACTTAACCTGGTGGACTTCTTTGAGAAGGTCACCAAATCAATGGATGAGGGCAAAAGAGTTCACACTGCCTACCTTAACCTAGCCAAGGTATGTGACGCAATACTGCACTTGGGCATTGTTGACAAACTCACGGTTAGGTAAAACCCCCTATGTCACCTGGTGGATAGCCAGCAGGCTTACAGACAGGACCTATTAAGTTAGAATTGGGTAGTCCACTTCTAGATAAAGGTCAGTTATAAATGGGATCAGGGATCTGTCTTGCGACCTCTCCTTTTGAGCATTTACTTCTCTGAAATCAAGGCCAATGTCAATGACTCATGGCTGACTACATTTGCAGATGATTGCAAATTAGGAGCAGTCATAGAATCCCTCACTGACACAAATGTTCTCCAGGAAGGGCTGACAGAGAGAAATAACTGGTGTCAGAACTATGGACTAAAACTAAATGCCAAGAAATGCATAATAGTAGTATCTTTCATGAAGTCACTCCCCCCCCCCCGGTAACTATCATATTGACAACACATCCCTAAGAGTTGACCCAGTAGTCCACTGGGGCCACACATAGAGAGGAATCTAGCCTTTGACCATCATGTGTCTACAGTAGTGAGAAAATTATTCTATGCTGTGCAACTTATAAACAAACATATGGCATCTAGGATCAAGGAAGTCATTATTTCACCATATTCAGCATTCATCAGACCTATCATTGAGTACAGTGCCTCGTTTGGTATGTACCTAACAAATGGAACAACCACAGAGGTTTTTCACTAAAAAAAATACAGGGCATAAGTAACATGTCCTATGCAGACTGCCTCAAAGCTCTGTCCTTGTATTCTGTCTCCTACAGGCTGTTGAGGGGAGATTTATGGCTGGCCTACAAGGCACTGTCAGACCCTGCCCTGATGGACCTCCTGCATACCCATAAAACAAACAGCACCAGGATTACCCATTATAAAGACAAATCTTGCCTGTAATATAAATAGGACCTGCTGGTGAGACAGGTATGTATCCCAGAGTCTACCCCATCTGTGGGACAAGTTGTTCATCCATTTGAAGCAGCTTTTCTCCATAACCCAGTTTGATGGGGGGAAAAGGAAATTTATCCCTGATTTGGTACCCATGTCTCTAATGGATATAGACAGCCTGTAGATGATTTATCTCTCAGGCCTCTTCTTGTAAATGTTTTATCTCTGAAGCCTCTTTTTTACACTTATCAAGGGTGCGAGAACTTGTCAAAGTTTTGAGATGCATGGTTAGGCTTAAAAACGCCCTTGTGGTCATTAGCCTATTAAACACCTATGAACCTATAAGATAGTGTAATCTAGCATTTAGCTCATGAATTGCTTGCAGGATCTGTTGTCAACCATTTTGTTCTGTGCTAGTACATAGTTTCTTTGGTGCAGAGGCCTTTGTGACAAAGGCAGGGGTAGTCTTCTTTGAAGGCCAGTCCTACATAATGCCTACATCCATCAATGATTCTACATTAAGCCAACCCAGTGATCTGTCTTCTCATGGATGATGTTAGGGTTTTTAATGTCCTTCCAGCTACTAGTTCGAACTACCCTCAGGTTATATAGGTAATTAATAAGAACTAATGGTAATGGCCATAGAATCTTCCTCTGGAGGATAAAGGTTTTGGAAAAGTCCATGACAAAGACTATGAGGAGCAATTATAAAGTAAAGGGCTCACTATCTAAGCTATTTTTGGCACTTGTTCTTCTGGCCGCATGGGAACACAACAAAACAATGAAAACTCAAGAATCTTGTTATGATTTTAAGTCGGTATTTCTGAAATCAAGTATATCCCTGTCCTCCACTCACATGATAAATACTGCCAAAAGCAAACAGCATGGCTGAAAGGGACTGTGACTGGCTATTTCTGCTAATAATTACATGCACAGAGCTTGAATCAAAGTTATTCTGTTAAATGAATCTGGGTGATCAGTGTTGTCCTCCAGGGATCTGTGCTCGTCTCTCTTGTGTTTGGAACCTATTTTTGAAACTTCCACGCTGACAGTCATGTCTGCTTAACAAAGTTTGCTGAAGATTGCAGGCTGGGTGTAGTTGTTAAACCCCATTTGGATTCATATACAGTCCAAAGCAAACTAACTAAAGTCAA
This sequence comes from Protopterus annectens, assembly GCF_019279795.1. Classification (NCBI taxonomy): domain Eukaryota; kingdom Metazoa; phylum Chordata; order Ceratodontiformes; family Protopteridae; genus Protopterus; species Protopterus annectens. The sequence goes on from NC_056741.1 coordinate 1,437,567,124, forward strand.
TCCCAGGTGCATAGAAAAAGGTCTCAGACTAAATGCCAAGAAATGCTGCATCATTCTCTTTGGGAAGAAGTAACACTTTGCATCCTACTGCATCAAAAATACCCTTTTACCATATGAATCAGTGATCAGGGATTTGGGCACATGGAATGTTAGCTTCCTCTCCTTTGACCATCACGTGGTGACTGTAGTTAGGAAATCCTACATTTCACAACTAACTGCCAAGGGCATCTCTTCTAAAGCTAAGAAAGTCATTGTCCCTCTGCCCTAGTCCAAACTATTATTGAATATAATGCACCCTTCAACATATATGTTGCTTGACATATTTAAAAAAAAAAAATAAACACACACACACACACTCACACACACACACACACACACACACACACACACACACACACACACACACACACACACACACACACATAAAAGATAAAAGATCTCTAGCCTCAAAAACTTTAGCTACCAGAAGAGAGTGGAACCTGTATCCTTGTACTCAGTGTAACAGAGGCTCATCAGGTGAGAGTTGTGCCTAACTTAACATGCCCTTAGAAACTGATTTTATTTTCAAACTCCTTTTCCTCAGCAAGTCAAATTGTGCTGTCAACACCAGAACAAGTGATCTAGACTTTCATCAATAAATAAATAAAACTAGATGGAGAGATAGTTTCATAACCCAGTGCTTCTAATTGCTCTGGATTAAACTCCCTGATGCATTTCAAGTAATGTGATTCCCTGTCATCCTACAAACATAGCTTGGACAGTTGGATGGGTGTCTTTAAATTTTACCTGGACTTACATGCATCCATCTCATTTCAAAATGTGGTACAGCCATAGGGTGGGTGTTGGTTAGGTGTGCATGGCCTCTGGCCTGACTTGCCTTAAATATCCTAAAATTCAATGATCTTATGTTTGAAACATAAGGATGGCAGCTGGTCACATGAAGAACAGCTACGTATCACCCATGACTTGTACCTTTGTCAGTAAAGCTAAATTGTTTATTTGTTACTCTGTCTACCACCATTAAACTGTGAATGCAAATCAAAATATAGTGACAAGTGACAGGAAAGGCAGTTACTAGATTATTTTAACTGGTCTTCACTGACTGTGGTGCCATTAGGGTTATATAACCCCTGACTCTACTTAGTACAATATGTACTGAAATAAACTAGAACTGGATAAAACATATTTAGGTTTTGACAAACTTTGTTTTCTGTGAATTGCCTTGCAGCCTGTTAAAAAAATAAATGACTGGATGGCTGGATGGATGATGGAGAGATAGATGGATGGATGGATCAATGGGTGGATTGTGTAATGTGTACAGTTATCTCTTCTCATTGCTACCAGAAAATCCTGAGCAACTTCTTGATATTTATTCAGGGATACGTAAGACACCTAGAAACATTCTGAATTGTTAAATAATGTATTATTCCTTTTGTTACAATGAGTGTGAGTAGTATCAGTCCTTTATAAGCAGTGACTTACAGCAGTTACCTGTAATATCTGTTTTAGGCAAAGATGTGCTTGACTTTCACACTCTCTATAAACGTTATCAGTGGGTAAGCTAGTTTTACATATGCCACTTAGAAAAAACTGCATCTGGCATATTGAAAGAAAAGTATAAATACTTATATGTGGGGATGACAACCAGGTCATTACGTGAGCGGATTAGGGAGCACATATATGCTATAACTAAAGGTAACGTCCTGAATGCATTGGCCAAACACATTGGGGACCAAGATGACACTCACTATTTCAAGTTTTTAGTTCTTGAATTGATATCTGTAGATGGTAGATTGGGTAATATGAAGAATAAAGTTGAAGAAAGAGAAAGCAAATGGATCCTAAAATTACAAGCCCATAGATTTGGGCTAAATGATAGATTCACAATCAAGCCATTCTTAGCCTCTAGACCCTTGAATCATTGAATTTTAATATAATAATTATGGTTCAAATAACATTATGTTTTATGTCTCCTATGATTAAATGCATTTTTTACTTGTTATATCTGTTGTCTATAAGATTTTTATTGTGCTTGTTTCCTTAAGAACACGATGATGTCATCCAATAAGATATTTAAAAAGGGGTCATCTATTAACTGCTTTTATGTCTGATGAAGCGTTATGTGATAACGCGAAAGCGCTTACTCTTTACTGCAGTTTGTTTTTTCGTTTTTAATAAACGTGGATTTTATTTTATTAAGAAGAGCTTTCTGGATTTATTGGATTTACTGAAGCTGATGCTACAGCCTATGGTGCACTCATTTGTTTCTGCCTACCTGTAATATCTGTTTTAGGCAAAGATGTGCTTGACTTTCACACTCTCTATAAACGTTATCAGTGGGTAAGCTAGTTTTACATATGCCACTTAGAAAAAACTGCATCTGGCATATTGAAAGAAAAGTATAAAAATATATCCAAAAAGTGAATAGTGTGTCTCTAGACCTAGTACTTCCCTGATTTTGTAAATTAACTTCAGGCACAGTTACTTTTCTACATTATTTATAATTACAGAAGGGCAGGATGAAATTGCACAGACTTGAGTTTGAATCCCACAACTTCTACTGGCGCGTGCACACACACACACACACACACACACACACACACACACACACACACACACACACACAAGCACACACACACGTATAACTGACATTTTCCAGTACAGAAACAGTAGTTAGAAAGCAACAGTTTGCCTCTGAAATACATACTGAAACAAATAACTGTATACGTTTTAATGCT